>NC_090265.1:278904643-279154643 GCF_040414725.1 Anabrus simplex
CACTCGCGTACATACGGCGTAATTAAGGAAGAAAATAATACAGTTAAGAAAGTTGAAAGTAATAGAAAATGGATTATAACTGAGGACAGCCGGATAACGACAAATATGTAAATACCAAGTTAATGTATTGGAAAATCAAATGCCCCTCAATAAATTATGCTAGTGTGAGTTATGGATATAATAAAGCGGTAACAGAGGAGAAATTTAGGTCCATTGATTCCTAGGTAAACAAAAAATAAGAAGATGACTAATGGTGTTATTACTTAATCTATTCGAAGGCGGTTATAACATCCAACGATATTCCGCCAATATCCCGAAGATATGCCGATTGACGCCTCTCTTGCCTTCTACCCAAGGAACAACCACGAATTTAAAAGCATGATGAGGAAAATGGCAATACGTTACTTCCCTGCTGGCATGCAGTCAGAGACGTTGCCATGGTAACCTGTAGGTTCGTTGTCGGTCTGTCGGTACACTCAATGCAGAGCATGGTACCAGCAGAAAATTGTAAATTTCTCCGTCATGTAAAGAGTAAGGTAAATTATGAACATAACGAAAGTTATTTATAATGAAGAGACGTTTCACGTACGGTAAACGAAGTTTACAGAAAATCAATAGTATAAGAGAAAATGGAGGAAAACCATTGTGGGTTTCCTATAAACCCCCCGTCTATTCAAAGATTTTAAAATGATATGCATATTGAAACCTTCCCCGGGTTGAGTATACTCTAAATATGAAGTTTAGTTGAGATCTATCGAGCCGCTTCGACGTGATGGTGGAAAAACCATTCTGGCTTTCCTACAAACCCCCGTCTATTCAAAGATTTTAAAATGATATGCATATCGAAACCTTCCCCGGGATGAGTATACTCCAAATATGAAATTTCGTTGACATCTATCCCGCCTTTTCGACGTGATGGTGGAAAAACCATTCTGGTTTTCCTATAAACCCCCGTGTATTCAAAGATTTTAAAATGATATGCATATCGAAACCTTCAACGGGAGGAGTATACTCTAAATATGAAGTTTGGTTGAGATCTATCCAGCCGTTTCGACGTGATGGTGGAAAAACCATTCTGGTTTTCCTATAAATCCTCCGTGAATTCAGAGATTTTAAAATGATATGCATATCGAAACCTTCCCCGGGATGAGTATACTCTAAATATGAAGTTTGGTTGAGATCTATCCAGCCGTTTCGACATGATGGTGAAACAGACAAACAGACAGACAAACAAACAGACACGAACAATATTATTTATATAGATAGATGACGGATAAGCATGAGCACGTTGAAAAGTGCAGACTTCCACTTCGATATTCATATCTCCTAAACGGTTTATGATATTAAGAAACGGTTTGCGCCATCAGACGCCTCATTTATCGCTCTACATGTTTGTTTCTAAACCATTTCATCGTATCTCCCATATTAAGGGGGTAAATTGAGTTCAAATTTTGAATAGGGTGAAATTTGGGTGCATTTTTAACATTTTACATTACATTTTGCCTACTTATGTATAAGTTAGAATCATGAAATTTGGTACACATATGTCCCTTAATCGTGCCAATGTGCGCACACAACGCGATGATCCTATCATTGTTATAAGTGTGTCAAACAATAAAATATACTTGTAAAAATCTTCAAATTTACGAACAATCCAGAAATACGGCCAAATTTAACGTATAAGGGAGAGAGATACGACAAAATGTCACAGGACCAAAGTTGTAGATCACACCGAATTGAAGCGACATTGTGCCATCCGTTTTGTGATACGACTTACCGTTTAGCCAAAAAATAGCTCAAAAGGAATGTCTGCACAGTCATTAAAATTGCCTCCGTATTTCGATATCTTTGGGGGTAAAAAGTGAAAAATTTGAACATCTTGGAATTTTCCCGTCGGTTAGGCAACAAAAGCTATAATTTCACCAAATTTCAATTGTCTACCTCGTTTCGCAGGTTGTGCCGCCATCTTCATTTGGGGGGATGGGGGATAAAAATGAGGAAATTCCCGAAAATTTTTAAGCCCACGAAACCTATAGGTTATCGTTTTGGATATACTATACGACTGTGTTCTTATGCTGAGCCCAAAATTTGAGCCCCCCCAGCGTGCCCCCTTCAGGGAATTTTGAGAATTTCCGATTTTTCTAGGGATCCTGGGGTCATCAGTTTCCCTCGTACCAAGTTTCAAATTTCTGAGATTTCTGGAAGTGCCTCATTAATTCACGTATTTTTTCATTTTTAAATATTTATATATACATCGCTCCAGCCCGACTTGCTTTTATATATAACAAGATGTCACAGGACCAAAGTTGTAGATCACTCTGAATTGAAGGGACATTGTGCCATCCATTTTGTGATACGACTTACCGTTTAGCCAAAAAATAGCTCAAAAGGGATGTCTGCTCAGTCATTAAAATTGCCTCCATATTTCGATATCTTTGGGGGTAAAAGGTGAAAAATTTGAACATTTTGGAATTTTTCCGTCTGTTAGGGACCAAAAGCTATAATTTCACCAAATTTCAATTGTCTACCTCGTCTGGCAGGTTGTGCCGCCATCTTGATTTGGGGGGATAGGGGATAAAAATGAGGAAATTCCCGAAAATTTTTAAGCCCACGAAACCTATAGGTTATCGTTTTTTATATACTATACGACTGTGTTCTTATGCTGAGCCCAAAATTTGAGCCCCCCCCAGCGTGCCCCCTTCAGGGAATTTTGAGAATTTCCGATCTTTCTAGGGATCCTGGGGTCATCAGTTTCCCTCGTACCAAGTTTCAAATTTCTGAGATTTCTGGAAGTGCCTCATTAATTCACGTCTTTTTTCATTTTTAAATATTTATATATACATCGCTCCAGCCCGACTTGCTTTTATATATATAGATGACGGATAAGCATGAGCACGTTGAAAAGTGCAGACTTCCACTTCGAAATTCATATCTCCTAAACGGTTTATGATATTAAGAAACGGTTTGCGCCATCAGACGCCTCACTTATCCCTCTAAATGTTTGTTTCAAAACCATATCCTCGTATCACCCATATTAAGGGGGTAAATTGAGTTCAAATTGTGAATAGGGTGAAATTTGGGTGCATTTTTAACATTTTACATTACATTTTGCCTACTTATGTATAAGCTAGAATCATGAAATTTGGTACACATATGTCCCTTAATCGTGCCAATGTGCGCACCTAACGCGATGATCCTATCATTCTTATAAGTGTGTCAAACAATGAAATATACTTGTAAAAATCACCAAATTTACGAACAATCCAGAAATACGGCCAAATTTAACGTTTAAGGGAGCGAGATACGACAAAATGTCACAGGACCAAAGTTGTAGATCACTCTGAATTGAAGCGACATTGTGCCATCCATTTTGTGATACGACTTACCGTTTAGCCAAAAAATAGCTCAAAAGGAATGTCTGCACAGTCATTAAAATTGCCTCCATATTTCGATATCTTTGGGGGTAAAAAGTGAAAAATTTGAACATTTTGGAATTTTTCCGTCTGTTAGGGACCAAAAGCTATAATTTCACCAAATTTCAATTGTCTACCTCGTCTGGCAGGTTGTGCCGCCATCTTGATTTGGGGGGATAGGGGATAAAAATGAGGAAATTCCCGAAAATTTTTAAGCCCACGAAACCTATAGGTTATCGTTTTTTATATACTATACGACTGTGTTCTTATGCTGAGCCCAAAATTTGAGCCCCCCCAGCGTGCCCCCTTCAGGGAATTTTGAGAATTTCCGATTTTTCTAGGGATCCTGGGGTCATCAGTTTCCCTCGTACCAAGTTTCAAATTTCTGAGATTTCTGGAAGTGCCTCATTAATTCACGTCTTTTTTCATTTTTAAATATTTATATATACATCGCTCCAGCCCGACTTGCTTTTATATATATAGATAGATGACGGATAAGCATGAGCACGTTGAAAAGTGCAGACTTCCACTTCGAGATTCATATCTCCTAAACGGTTTATGATATTAAGAAACGGTTTGCGCCATCAGACGCCTCACTTATCCCTCTAAATGTTTGTTTCAAAACCATATCCTCGTATCACCCATATTAAGGGGGTAAATTGAGTTCAAATTGTGAATAGGGTGAAATTTGGGTGCATTTTTAACATTTTACATTACATTTTGCCTACTTATGTATAAGCTAGAATCATGAAATTTGGTACACATATGTCCCTTAATCGTGCCAATGTGCGCACCTAACGCGATGATCCTATCATTCTTATAAGTGTGTCAAACAATGAAATATACTTGTAAAAATCACCAAATTTACGAACAATCCAGAAATACGGCCAAATTTAACGTATAAGGGAGCGAGATACGACAAAATGTCACAGGACCAAAGTTGTAGATCACTCTGAATTGAAGGGACATTGTGCCATCCATTTTGTGATACGACTTACCGTTTAGCCAAAAAATAGCTCAAAAGGAATGTCTGCACAGTCATTAAAATTGCCTCCATATTTCGATATCTTTGGGGGTAAAAAGTGAAAAATTTGAACATTTTGGAATTTTTCCGTCTGTTAGGGACCAAAAGCTATAATTTCACCAAATTTCAATTGTCTACCTCGTCTGGCAGGTTGTGCCGCCATCTTGATTTGGGGGGATAGGGGATAAAAATGAGGAAATTCCCGAAAATTTTTAAGCCCACGAAACCTATAGGTTATCGTTTTTTATATACTATACGACTGTGTTCTTATGCTGAGCCCAAAATTTGAGCCCCCCCCCAGCGTGCGCCCTTCAGGGAATTTTGAGAATTTCCGATTTTTCTAGGGATCTTGGGGACATCAGTTTCCCTCGTACCAAGTTTCAAATTTCTGAGATTTCTGGAAGTGCCTCATTAATTCACGTCTTTTTTCATTTTTAAATATTTATATATACATCGCTCCAGCCCGACTTGCTTTTATATATATAGATGACGGATAAGCATGAGCACGTTGAAAAGTGCAGAATTCCACTTCGAGATTCATATCTCCTAAACGGTTTATGATATTAAGAAACGGTTTGCGCCATCAGACGCCACACTTATCTCTCTAAATGTTTGTTTCAAAACCATATCCTCGTATCACCCATATTAAGGGGGTAAATTGAGTTCAAATTGTGAATAGGGTGAAATTTGGGTGCATTTTTAACATTTTACATTACATTTTGCCTACTTATGTATAAGCTAGAATCATGAAATTTGGTACACATATGTTCCTTAATCGTGCCAATGTACGCACCTAACGCGATGATCCTATCATTCTTATAAGTGTGTCAAACAATGAAATATACTTGTAAAAATCACCAAATTTACGAACAATCCAGAAATACGGCCAAATTTAACGTATAAGGGTGCCAGATACGACAAAATGTCACAGGACCAAAGTTGTAGATCACTCTGAATTGAAGCGACATTGTGCCATCCATTTTGTGATACGACTTACCGTTTAGCCAAAAAATAGCTCAAAAGGAATGTCTACACAGTCATTAAAATTGCCTCCATATTTCGATATCTTTGGGGGTAAAAAGTGAAAAATTTGAACATTTTGGAATTTTTCCGTCTGTTAGGGACCAAAAGCTATAATTTCACCAAATTTCAATTGTCTACCTCGTCTGGCAGGTTGTGCCGCCATCTTGATTTGGGGTGATAGGGGATAAAAATGAGGAAATTCCCGAAAATTTTTAAGCCCACGAAACCTATAGGTTATCGTTTTTTATATACTATACGACTGTGTTCTTATGCTGAGCCCAAAATTTGAGCCTCCCCCCCAGCGTGCCCCGTCAGGGAATATTGAGAATTTCCGATTTTTCTAGGGATCTTGGGGACATCAGTTTCCCTCGTACCAAGTTTCAAATTTCTGAGATTTCTGGAAGTGCCTCATTAATTCACGTCTTTTTTCATTTTTAAATATTTATATATACATCGCTCCAGCCCGACTTGCTTTTATATATATAGATGACGGATAAGCATGAGCACGTTGAAAAGTGCAGACTTCCACTTCGAGATTCATATCTCCTAAACGGTTTATGATATTAAGAAACGGTTTGCGCCATCAGACGCCTCACTTATCCCTCTAAATGTTTGTTTCAAAACCATATCCTCGTATCACCCATATTAAGGGGGTAAATTGAGTTCAAATTGTGAATAGGGTGAAATTTGGGTGCATTTTTAACATTTTACATTACATTTTGCCTACTTATGTATAAGCTAGAATCATGAAATTTGGTACACATATGTCCCTTAATCGTGCCAATGTGCGCACCTAACGCGATGATCCTATCATTCTTATAAGTGTGTCAAACAATGAAATATACTTGTAAAAATCACCAAATTTACGAACAATCCAGAAATACGGCCAAATTTAACGTATAAGGGAGCGAGACACGACAAAATGTCACAGGACCAAAGTTGTAGATCACTCTGAATTGAAGGGACATTGTGCCATCCATTTTGTGATACGACTTACCGTTTAGCCAAAAAATAGCTCAAAAGGAATGTCTGCACAGTCATTAAAATTGCCTCCATATTTCGATATCTTTGGGGGTAAAAGGTGAAAAATTTGAACATTTTGGAATTTTTCCGTCTGTTAGGGACCAAAAGCTATAATTTCACCAAATTTCAATTGTCTACCTCGTCTGGCAGGTTGTGCCGCCATCTTGATTTGGGGTGATAGGGGATAAAAATGAGGAAATTCCCGAAAATTTTTAAGCCCACGAAACCTATAGGTTATCGTTTTTTATATACTATACGACTGTGTTCTTATGCTGAGCCCAAAATTTGAGACCCCCCAGCGTGCCCCCTTCAGGGAATTTTGAGAATTTCCGATTTTTCTAGGGATCTTGGGGACATTAGTTTCCCTCGTACCAAGTTTCAAATTTCTGAGATTTCTGGAAGTGCCTCATTAATTCACGTCTTTTTTCATTTTTAAATATTTATATATACATCGCTCCAGCCCGACTTGCTTTTATATATATAGATAGATGACGGATAAGCATGAGCACGTTGAAAAGTGCAGACTTCCACTTCGAAATTCATATCTCCTAAACGGTTTATGATATTAAGAAACGGTTTGCGCCATCAGTCGCCTCACTTATCCCTCTAAATGTTTGTTTCAAAACCATATCCTCGTATCACCCATATTAAGGGGGTAAATTGAGTTCAAATTGTGAATAGGGTGAAATTTGGGTGCATTTTTAACATTTTACATTACATTTTGCCTACTTATGTATAAGCTAGAATCATGAAATTTGGTACACATATGTCCCTTAATCGTGCCAATGTGCGCACCTAACGCGATGATCCTATCATTCTTATAAGTGTGTCAAACAATGAAATATACTTGTAAAAATCACCAAATTTACGAACAATCCAGAAATACGGCCAAATTTAACGTATAAGGGAGCGAGATACGACAAGATGTCACAGGACCAAAGTTGTAGATCACTCTGAATTGAAGGGACATTGTGCCATCCATTTTGTGATACGACTTACCGTTTAGCCAAAAAATAGCTCAAAAGGGATGTCTGCTCAGTCATTAAAATTGCCTCCATATTTCGATATCTTTGGGGGTAAAAGGTGAAAAATTTGAACATTTTGGAATTTTTCCGTCTGTTAGGGACCAAAAGCTATAATTTCACCAAATTTCAATTGTCTACCTCGTCTGGCAGGTTGTGCCGCCATCTTGATTTGGGGGGATAGGGGATAAAAATGAGGAAATTCCCGAAAATTTTTAAGCCCACGAAACCTATAGGTTATCGTTTTTTATATACTATACGACTGTGTTCTTATGCTGAGCCCAAAATTTGAGCCCCCCCAGCGTGCCCCCTTCAGGGAATTTTGAGAATTTCCGATTTTTCTAGGGATCCTGGGGTCATCAGTTTCCCTCGTACCAAGTTTCAAATTTCTGAGATTTCTGGAAGTGCCTCATTAATTCACGTCTTTTTTCATTTTTAAATATTTATATATACATCGCTCCAGCCCGACTTGCTTTTATATATATAGATGACGGATAAGCATGAGCACGTTGAAAAGTGCAGACTTCCACTTCGAGATTCATATCTCCTAAACGGTTTATGATATTAAGAAACGGTTTGCGCCATCAGACGCCTCACTTATCCCTCTAAATGTTTGTTTCAAAACCATATCCTCGTATCACCCATATTAAGGGGGTAAATTGAGTTCAAATTGTGAATAGGGTGAAATTTGGGTGCATTTTTAACATTTTACATTACATTTTGCCTACTTATGTATAAGCTAGAATCATGAAATTTGGTACACATATGTCCCTTAATCGTGCCAATGTGCGCACCTAACGCGATGATCCTATCATTCTTATAAGTGTGTCAAACAATGAAATATACTTGTAAAAATCACCAAATTTACGAACAATCCAGAAATACGGCCAAATTTAACGTATAAGGGAGCGAGATACGACAAAATGTCACAGGACCAAAGTAGTAGATCACTCTGAATTGAAGGGACATTGTGCCATCCATTTTGTGATACGACTTACCGTTTAGCCAAAAAATAGCTCAAAAGGAATGTCTGCACAGTCATTAAAATTGCCTCCATATTTCGATATCTTTGGGGGTAAAAAGTGAAAAATTTGAACATTTTGGAATTTTTCCGTCTGTTAGGGACCAAAAGCTATAATTTCACCAAATTTCAATTGTCTACCTCGTCTGGCAGGTTGTGCCGCCATCTTGATTTGGGGTGATAGGGGATAAAAATGAGGAAATTCCCGAAAATTTTTAAGCCCACGAAACTTATAGGTTATCGTTTTTTATATACTATACGACTGTGTTCTTATGCTGAGCCCAAAATTTGAGACCCCCCAGCGTGCCCCCTTCAGGGAATTTTGAGAATTTCCGATTTTTCTAGGGATCTTGGGGACATTAGTTTCCCTCGTACCAAGTTTCAAATTTCTGAGATTTCTGGAAGTGCCTCATTAATTCACGTCTTTTTTCATTTTTAAATATTTATATATACATCGCTCCAGCCCGACTTGCTTTTATATATATAGATAGATGACGGATAAGCATGAGCACGTTGAAAAGTGCAGACTTCCACTTCGAAATTCATATCTCCTAAACGGTTTATGATATTAAGAAACGGTTTGCGCCATCAGTCGCCTCACTTATCCCTCTAAATGTTTGTTTCAAAACCATATCCTCGTATCACCCATATTAAGGGGGTAAATTGAGTTCAAATTGTGAATAGGGTGAAATTTGGGTGCATTTTTAACATTTTACATTACATTTTGCCTACTTATGTATAAGCTAGAATCATGAAATTTGGTACACATATGTCCCTTAATCGTGCCAATGTGCGCACCTAACGCGATGATCCTATCATTCTTATAAGTGTGTCAAACAATGAAATATACTTGTAAAAATCACCAAATTTACGAACAATCCAGAAATACGGCCAAATTTAACGTATAAGGGAGCGAGATACGACAAGATGTCACAGGACCAAAGTTGTAGATCACTCTGAATTGAAGGGACATTGTGCCATCCATTTTGTGATACGACTTACCGTTTAGCCAAAAAATAGCTCAAAAGGGATGTCTGCTCAGTCATTAAAATTGCCTCCATATTTCGATATCTTTGGGGGTAAAAGGTGAAAAATTTGAACATTTTGGAATTTTTCCGTCTGTTAGGGACCAAAAGCTATAATTTCACCAAATTTCAATTGTCTACCTCGTCTGGCAGGTTGTGCCGCCATCTTGATTTGGGGGGATAGGGGATAAAAATGAGGAAATTCCCGAAAATTTTTAAGCCCACGAAACCTATAGGTTATCGTTTTTTATATACTATACGACTGTGTTCTTATGCTGAGCCCAAAATTTGAGCCCCCCCAGCGTGCCCCCTTCAGGGAATTTTGAGAATTTCCGATTTTTCTAGGGATCCTGGGGTCATCAGTTTCCCTCGTACCAAGTTTCAAATTTCTGAGATTTCTGGAAGTGCCTCATTAATTCACGTCTTTTTTCATTTTTAAATATTTATATATACATCGCTCCAGCCCGACTTGCTTTTATATATATAGATGACGGATAAGCATGAGCACGTTGAAAAGTGCAGACTTCCACTTCGAGATTCATATCTCCTAAACGGTTTATGATATTAAGAAACGGTTTGCGCCATCAGACGCCTCACTTATCCCTCTAAATGTTTGTTTCAAAACCATATCCTCGTATCACCCACATTAAGGGGGTAAATTGAGTTCAAGTTGTGAATAGGGTGAAATTTGGGTGCATTTTTAACATTTTACATTACATTTTGCCTACTTATGTATAAGCTAGAATCATGAAATTTGGTACACATATGTCCCTTAATCGTGCCAATGTGCGCACCTAACGCGATGATCCTATCATTCTTATAAGTGTGTCAAACAATGAAATATACTTGTAAAAATCACCAAATTTACGAACAATCCAGAAATACGGCCAAATTTAACGTATAAGGGAGCGAGATACGACAAAATGTCACAGGACCAAAGTTGTAGATCACTCTGAATTGAAGGGACATTGTGCCATCCATTTTGTGATACGACTTACCGTTTAGCCAAAAAATAGCTCAAAAGGAATGTCTGCACAGTCATTAAAATTGCCTCCATATTTCGATATCTTTGGGGGTAAAAAGTGAAAAATTTGAACATTTTGGAATTTTTCCGTCTGTTAGGGACCAAAAGCTATAATTTCACCAAATTTCAATTGTCTACCTCGTCTGGCAGGTTGTGCCGCCATCTTGATTTGGGGGGATAGGGGATAAAAATGAGGAAATTCCCGAAAATTTTTAAGCCCACGAAACCTATAGGTTATCGTTTTTTATATACTATACGACTGTGTTCTTATGCTGAGCCCAAAATTTGAGCCCCCCCCCCAGCGTGCGCCCTTCAGGGAATTTTGAGAATTTCCGATTTTTCTAGGGATCTTGGGGACATCAGTTTCCCTCGTACCAAGTTTCAAATTTCTGAGATTTCTGGAAGTGCCTCATTAATTCACGTCTTTTTTCATTTTTAAATATTTATATATACATCGCTCCAGCCCGACTTGCTTTTATATATATATAGATGACGGATAAGCATGAGCACGTTGAAAAGTGCAGACTTCCACTTCGAGATTCATATCTCCTAAACGGTTTATGATATTAAGAAACGGTTTGCGCCATCAGACGCCTCACTTATCCCTCTAAATGTTTGTTTCAAAACCATATCCTCGTATCACCCATATTAAGGGGGTAAATTGAGTTCAAATTGTGAATAGGGTGAAATTTGGGTGCATTTTTAACATTTTACATTACATTTTGCCTACTTATGTATAAGCTAGAATCATGAAATTTGGTACACATATGTCCCTTAATCGTGCCAATGTGCGCACCTAACGCGATGATCCTATCATTCTTATAAGTGTGTCAAACAATGAAATATACTTGTAAAAATCACCAAATTTACGAACAATCCAGAAATACGGCCAAATTTAACGTATAAGGGAGCGAGATACGACAAAATGTCACAGGACCAAAGTAGTAGATCACTCTGAATTGAAGGGACATTGTGCCATCCATTTTGTGATACGACTTACCGTTTAGCCAAAAAATAGCTCAAAAGGAATGTCTGCACAGTCATTAAAATTGCCTCCATATTTCGATATCTTTGGGGGTAAAAAGTGAAAAATTTGAACATTTTGGAATTTTTCCGTCTGTTAGGGACCAAAAGCTATAATTTCACCAAATTTCAATTGTCTACCTCGTCTGGCAGGTTGTGCCGCCATCTTGATTTGGGGTGATAGGGGATAAAAATGAGGAAATTCCCGAAAATTTTTAAGCCCACGAAACTTATAGGTTATCGTTTTTTATATACTATACGACTGTGTTCTTATGCTGAGCCCAAAATTTGAGACCCCCCAGCGTGCCCCCTTCAGGGAATTTTGAGAATTTCCGATTTTTCTAGGGATCTTGGGGACATTAGTTTCCCTCGTACCAAGTTTCAAATTTCTGAGATTTCTGGAAGTGCCTCATTAATTCACGTCTTTTTTCATTTTTAAATATTTATATATACATCGCTCCAGCCCGACTTGCTTTTATATATATAGATAGATGACGGATAAGCATGAGCACGTTGAAAAGTGCAGACTTCCACTTCGAAATTCATATCTCCTAAACGGTTTATGATATTAAGAAACGGTTTGCGCCATCAGTCGCCTCACTTATCCCTCTAAATGTTTGTTTCAAAACCATATCCTCGTATCACCCATATTAAGGGGGTAAATTGAGTTCAAATTGTGAATAGGGTGAAATTTGGGTGCATTTTTAACATTTTACATTACATTTTGCCTACTTATGTATAAGCTAGAATCATGAAATTTGGTACACATATGTCCCTTAATCGTGCCAATGTGCGCACCTAACGCGATGATCCTATCATTCTTATAAGTGTGTCAAACAATGAAATATACTTGTAAAAATCACCAAATTTACGAACAATCCAGAAATACGGCCAAATTTAACGTATAAGGGAGCGAGATACGACAAGATGTCACAGGACCAAAGTTGTAGATCACTCTGAATTGAAGGGACATTGTGCCATCCATTTTGTGATACGACTTACCGTTTAGCCAAAAAATAGCTCAAAAGGGATGTCTGCTCAGTCATTAAAATTGCCTCCATATTTCGATATCTTTGGGGGTAAAAGGTGAAAAATTTGAACATTTTGGAATTTTTCCGTCTGTTAGGGACCAAAAGCTATAATTTCACCAAATTTCAATTGTCTACCTCGTCTGGCAGGTTGTGCCGCCATCTTGATTTGGGGGGATAGGGGATAAAAATGAGGAAATTCCCGAAAATTTTTAAGCCCACGAAACCTATAGGTTATCGTTTTTTATATACTATACGACTGTGTTCTTATGCTGAGCCCAAAATTTGAGCCCCCCCAGCGTGCCCCCTTCAGGGAATTTTGAGAATTTCCGATTTTTCTAGGGATCCTGGGGTCATCAGTTTCCCTCGTACCAAGTTTCAAATTTCTGAGATTTCTGGAAGTGCCTCATTAATTCACGTCTTTTTTCATTTTTAAATATTTATATATACATCGCTCCAGCCCGACTTGCTTTTATATATATAGATGACGGATAAGCATGAGCACGTTGAAAAGTGCAGACTTCCACTTCGAGATTCATATCTCCTAAACGGTTTATGATATTAAGAAACGGTTTGCGCCATCAGACGCCTCACTTATCCCTCTAAATGTTTGTTTCAAAACCATATCCTCGTATCACCCACATTAAGGGGGTAAATTGAGTTCAAGTTGTGAATAGGGTGAAATTTGGGTGCATTTTTAACATTTTACATTACATTTTGCCTACTTATGTATAAGCTAGAATCATGAAATTTGGTACACATATGTCCCTTAATCGTGCCAATGTGCGCACCTAACGCGATGATCCTATCATTCTTATAAGTGTGTCAAACAATGAAATATACTTGTAAAAATCACCAAATTTACGAACAATCCAGAAATACGGCCAAATTTAACGTATAAGGGAGCGAGATACGACAAAATGTCACAGGACCAAAGTTGTAGATCACTCTGAATTGAAGGGACATTGTGCCATCCATTTTGTGATACGACTTACCGTTTAGCCAAAAAAATAGCTCAAAAGGAATGTCTGCACAGTCATTAAAATTGCCTCCATATTTCGATATCTTTGGGGGTAAAAAGTGAAAAATTTGAACATTTTGGAATTTTTCCGTCTGTTAGGGACCAAAAGCTATAATTTCACCAAATTTCAATTGTCTACCTCGTCTGGCAGGTTGTGCCGCCATCTTGATTTGGGGGGATAGGGGATAAAAATGAGGAAATTCCCGAAAATTTTTAAGCCCACGAAACCTATAGGTTATCGTTTTTTATATACTATACGACTGTGTTCTTATGCTGAGCCCAAAATTTGAGCCCCCCCAGCGTGCCCCCTTCAGGGAATTTTGAGAATTTCCGATTTTTCTAGGGATCCTGGGGTCATCAGTTTCCCTCGTACCAAGTTTCAAATTTCTGAGATTTCTGGAAGTGCCTCATTAATTCACGTCTTTTTTCATTTTTAAATATTTATATATACATCGCTCCAGCCCGACTTGCTTTTATATATATAGATGACGGATAAGCATGAGCACGTTGAAAAGTGCAGATTTCCACTTCGAGATTCATATCTCCTAAACGGTTTATGATATTAAGAAACGGTTTGCGCCATCAGACGCCTCACTTATCCCTCTAAATGTTTGTTTCAAAACCATATCCTCGTATCACCCATATTAAGGGGGTAAATTGAGTTCAAATTGTGAATAGGGTGAAATTTGGGTGCATTTTTAACATTTTACATCACATTTTGCCTACTTATGTATAAGCTAGAATCATGAAATTTGGTACACATATGTCCCTTAATCGTGCCAATGTGCGCACCTAACGCGATGATCCTATCATTCTTATAAGTGTGTCAAACAATGAAATATACTTGTAAAAATCACCAAATTTACGAACAATCCAGAAATACGGCCAAATTTAACGTATAAGGGAGCGAGATACGACAAAATGTCACAGGACCAAAGTTGTAGATCACTCTGAATTGAAGGGACATTGTGCCATCCATTTTGTGATACGACTTACCGTTTAGCCAAAAAATAGCTCAAAAGGAATGTCTGCACAGTCATTAAAATTGCCTCCATATTTCGATATCTTTGGGGGTAAAAAGTGAAAAATTTGAACATTTTGGAATTTTTCCGTCTGTTAGGGACCAAAAGCTATAATTTCACCAAATTTCAATTGTCTACCTCGTCTGGCAGGTTGTGCCGCCATCTTGATTTGGGGGGATAGGGGATAAAAATGAGGAAATTCCCGAAAATTTTTAAGCCCACGAAACCTATAGGTTATCGTTTTTTATATACTATACGACTGTGTTCTTATGCTGAGCCCAAAATTTGAGCCCCCCCCCAGCGTGCGCCCTTCAGGGAATTTTGAGAATTTCCGATTTTTCTAGGGATCTTGGGGACATCAGTTTCCCTCGTACCAAGTTTCAAATTTCTGAGATTTCTGGAAGTGCCTCATTAATTCACGTCTTTTTTCATTTTTAAATATTTATATATACATCGCTCCAGCCCGACTTGCTTTTATATATATAGATGACGGATAAGCATGAGCACGTTGAAAAGTGCAGACTTCCACTTCGAGATTCATATCTCCTAAACGGTTTATGATATTAAGAAACGGTTTGCGCCATCAGACGCCTCACTTATCCCTCTAAATGTTTGTTTCAAAACCATATCCTCGTATCACCCATATTAAGGGGGTAAATTGAGTTCAAATTGTGAATAGGGTGAAATTTGGGTGCATTTTTAACATTTTACATTACATTTTGCCTACTTATGTATAAGCTAGAATCATGAAATTTGGTACACATATGTCCCTTAATCGTGCCAATGTGCGCACCTAACGCGATGATCCTATCATTCTTATAAGTGTGTCAAACAATGAAATATACTTGTAAAAATCACCAAATTTACGAACAATCCAGAAATACGGCCAAATTTAACGTATAAGGGAGCGAGATACGACAAAATGTCACAGGACCAAAGTTGTAGATCACTCTGAATTGAAGGGACATTGTGCCATCCATTTTGTGATACGACTTACCGTTTAGCCAAAAAATAGCTCAAAAGGAATGTCTGCACAGTCATTAAAATTGCCTCCATATTTCGATATCTTTGGGGGTAAAAAGTGAAAAATTTGAACATTTTGGAATTTTTCCGTCTGTTAGGGACCAAAAGCTATAATTTCACCAAATTTCAATTGTCTACCTCGTCTGGCAGGTTGTGCCGCCATCTTGATTTGGGGTGATAGGGGATAAAAATGAGGAAATTCCCGAAAATTTTTAAGCCCACGAAACTTATAGGTTATCGTTTTTTATATACTATACGACTGTGTTCTTATGCTGAGCCCAAAATTTGAGACCCCCCAGCGTGCCCCCTTCAGGGAATTTTGAGAATTTCCGATTTTTCTAGGGATCTTGGGGACATTAGTTTCCCTCGTACCAAGTTTCAAATTTCTGAGATTTCTGGAAGTGCCTCATTAATTCACGTCTTTTTTCATTTTTAAATATTTATATATACATCGCTCCAGCCCGACTTGCTTTTATATATATAGATAGATGACGGATAAGCATGAGCACGTTGAAAAGTGCAGACTTCCACTTCGAAATTCATATCTCCTAAACGGTTTATGATATTAAGAAACGGTTTGCGCCATCAGTCGCCTCACTTATCCCTCTAAATGTTTGTTTCAAAACCATATCCTCGTATCACCCATATTAAGGGGGTAAATTGAGTTCAAATTGTGAATAGGGTGAAATTTGGGTGCATTTTTAACATTTTACATTACATTTTGCCTACTTATGTATAAGCTAGAATCATGAAATTTGGTACACATATGTCCCTTAATCGTGCCAATGTGCGCACCTAACGCGATGATCCTATCATTCTTATAAGTGTGTCAAACAATGAAATATACTTGTAAAAATCACCAAATTTACGAACAATCCAGAAATACGGCCAAATTTAACGTATAAGGGAGCGAGATACGACAAGATGTCACAGGACCAAAGTTGTAGATCACTCTGAATTGAAGGGACATTGTGCCATCCATTTTGTGATACGACTTACCGTTTAGCCAAAAAATAGCTCAAAAGGGATGTCTGCTCAGTCATTAAAATTGCCTCCATATTTCGATATCTTTGGGGGTAAAAGGTGAAAAATTTGAACATTTTGGAATTTTTCCGTCTGTTAGGGACCAAAAGCTATAATTTCACCAAATTTCAATTGTCTACCTCGTCTGGCAGGTTGTGCCGCCATCTTGATTTGGGGGGATAGGGGATAAAAATGAGGAAATTCCCGAAAATTTTTAAGCCCACGAAACCTATAGGTTATCGTTTTTTATATACTATACGACTGTGTTCTTATGCTGAGCCCAAAATTTGAGCCCCCCCAGCGTGCCCCCTTCAGGGAATTTTGAGAATTTCCGATTTTTCTAGGGATCCTGGGGTCATCAGTTTCCCTCGTACCAAGTTTCAAATTTCTGAGATTTCTGGAAGTGCCTCATTAATTCACGTCTTTTTTCATTTTTAAATATTTATATATACATCGCTCCAGCCCGACTTGCTTTTATATATATAGATTTTAGATTCATATCTATTGTACATAGCTCAGATCGTTGTAATTCGGCGTTATGCTGTTGCTGATCCTGAATAAATAAATAAATAAATAAATACGGCTAGGAGGGATCGCATGTCAAGCGTGGTATCGCTGGGTGAATTATTAGAGTGAAATTTGTTTTTGGTATCCATTAGTGGTGCAAGTCTAACAGTTGTTACACTTTCTGAGAGAAAAAAAAAACTGTCTCTAATATCTTGTGTTTCGGTATCGCTATTTATTTATTTATCGTATGGCATATCGTATGACAGAAACAAGAAAGCAAGTACATTATATTTTAATGTCTAAAGATGTTATCATTCTAGAGCCTCTGTATTGGCCTCTAGAAAATCAAACCAATCTCTAGGGTAGGCTCTTCTGCAACACTCCTTTACAATGTGTTCGATGGTTTGAAAAGGAGCACCACAGTCACACTCGGGGAATTGTATCTTTCCCCATTTATACAGGGACGTAGCACAGACACCATGACCACATCGAATCCTATTAAGGATGGTCCAAGTTCTTCTTGGGAGATCAGACCTCGAATTAGGTGGGAAGAAAGACCAGAGATGTTCACCTGTTTTTGAGATCCAATCTTCCTTCCACTGGGCATAGGGGTTCAAATTGTCTTCTGTGAGCTTCTGAGCGAACTTAACTGGCGGATGTCTAGATTTCAACCGCTTCCTCTGTAGGTCAGGAATATTGGAGTGGATGGGCAAGTCAGGGTTCTCATTTATCTTGGAGTATTCTCTCAACAGTGCTTGTGCTCTACGGAATGAAGGAGGCATGATGTTGCTCAAGACAGGAAGCCAGTTGGTAGGAGTTGATCTTATTACGCCTGAAATAATCCTCATTGTGTTGTTGAGTTGAGTGTCCACAAGTTTCACATGACAGCTGTTGATCCACACAGGAGCACAATATTCTGTAGCAGAGAGAACTAAACCAAGGGCAGAACATCTCATGGTAGTTGCAGAAGCACCCCAAGTTGTACCACACAACTTCTGCAGAATGTTGTTACGACTCCTAATCTTTGCTGCTGTATTTACTAGATGTTGCCTGAAGGAGAGTGTCCGATCTAATGTTATACCTAAGTACTTTGGGTAATTATTGTGTCTGAAGTCCTTACCGTTAAAAGACACTTGGAGAGTACAGTTTGCCATTTCGTTATTTAGATGAAAGCAGGACACCTCAGTTTTGCTGGTGTTTGGTTGGAGTCTCCATTTCCGAAAATAGTCACTAAGAATGGAAAGGTCATCAGTTAAAATGTTCTCCGTTTCTTTCAGGTTACTATGACTTGTAGCTAAAGCTATAGCATCAGCATAGCAATATTTTCTAGATTTCGTTGGTGGCAAATCTGATACATACACATTGAACAGGAGAGGAGCCAAGACTGATCCTTGAGGGAGACCATTGTTCAATCTTCTCAGCTTGCTAGTCCTATTCCCTAGAACAACCTGAAAGAGTCTATTATTAAGCATGTTTCCAATTAATTGTATACTTTTGCTTCACGTCCGTAGGTTAAACCTTAAAATGCCCTACACGTGACCCCTGGGTGGTGCTATGGAAGCAACAACATTGGCTGCTGGACCTATCTTCTAAAGATCTCCCAGCAAATATGCAAACTGTATGAAGTAATTCACTCAACGGCTCTTTTAAGAGTCAATTGACTCGAAAGCTTCGGTATCGCTATTTCACTCGTTGAAATATGAACAAGTTCAGAAATTGATATTCATTTACTGCAAGGAAATATATTTAGACATTTTAGTATTTTGTGGAACTGGTACGATGTGAGAAACAAGTGAAACCTTTTTTCATTGTTAGGAGGGAGATATTTACGCCTTTATATGACTTCATTCCAACTGAGACTCTTGAGATTAAGTTACCGTACACGTTCCTCTTACAGTAGTGTCTTCATCTCAGTCACGTAAATGTCCGGTTCCATGGTTCCTTCTGCCTTTGGAGCGCTGGATTTGATTTCCGGCTGGGTCAGTTCCCTTGGCTTGGGGATTGATATCTCTGTTGTCCCCAATATTCCTGCAACTCACACATTACCCTCCACCACACTAACACATAGTTATCCATGCACAGGAGATGCCACCCACCGTCGTCGGAGGTCTACTTTTCAAGGGGTGTAGCGTACCAGCAATAGCCATATTATAATAATAATGGCGTATGGCCTCCGGAGAGGCCTGGTGCAGGTCTTTTTCTTGTAGCCAGCCTATTAGGCGACCTGCATGTCTGTGAAGATGAATGTTGAATACGCCACACACATCCAGACCCCGAGCCATTGGAATTAACCAATTAAGGTTAAAATCCCCGACCCGGCCGGGAATCGAACCCGGGACCCTGAGAACCGAAGGCCAGTACGCTGACGGTTCAGCCAACGATTCGGACAAATAGCCATATGAAATGGTATTGTTACATGCTCAAGCGGCTGTCGGTCCTTCGGCGTTGAGTGAGTCAGACCTGGGGGCATGGCTTGCCTCTCATTGTATTTTGCTTTCGTCTAGTTTTCCCGTGACTTTCCGGAACGCGAAACGAGAATGTTCCTTCTCCAGCCGCATCCCGAAGATTCCAGTACTTCATTATCAGGGATATGAAAGTAGAGTTGCTGCGAACGGTCAGTGTCGGTGGCGTTGATGCCGTTGGAGTGATCGAGCACTAGTAGTGCCCGTCGTGTTTGTCGTCGCTGAGTGGATTGTAGGAGTACGACGGTGAGTAATGTTAAATTGTGGTCGCTCTTGTCTAGTGGTGCTGTGTTATTTTCCTCGCCGAGTAGTTCACTGTGTGGAGCATCCACGTTAAATGATAGTGTGAGTGACGGACTTTCCTGGAGTCGAGCCAAGGAACAGTCGTCGTGTATATAGTTTGCTAACAGACTGTGCGTTCGAATCTATGTGCGTGAAGCTCCTAGGTGGAGTATCTGAGCGTGCGAAGCGAAGTGAAAAGTGAGCTGTCAATCAAGTTTACGGAAGAGATCGTTGTTACTGGTCATTGCCAGAGCTGACGATCTGCTGTGAGGAGGACAAGAGACTTTGTAAATATCCGCTAATTAGGGAACTGTTGTCATTCTTTCTCAAATATAATTGTGTGTGTGTGTACAGTACTAACTGCGTCATCCTACACTCTCTCCCACCATGGTACTACAGCCCTTGAAGGGCCTTGGACTACCAAGCGACCGCTGCTCATTCCGAAGGACTGCAGATTACGAGGTGTTGTGTGGCCAGCACGACGAATCCTCTCGGCCGTTATTCTTGGCTTTCTAGACCGGGCATCCTACACTAAATTAGAGCAATAAAACACACCGTGTTCGTAGCAATATGTAGTGTCTTACAGTATGTAACTTAATGTTCTTATGATTAAAATGAAATGAAATGGAAATAGCGTATGGCTTTTAGTGCCTGGAGATCCCAGGACGGATTCGGTTCGCCAGGTGCAGGTCTTTTGTTTTGACTCCCATAGGCGACCTGCACGTCGTGATGAGGAAGAAAATGATGATGAAGACAACACATACACCCAGCCCCCGTGCCAGGGAAATTAACCAATGATGGGTAAAATTCCCGACCCTGTCGGGAATCGAACCCGGGACCTGTGTGACCAAAGGCCAGCTCGCTAACCATTTAGCCATGGAGCCGGACATGATTATTACTGGAATACCTTGCACTTTGTTTTCTTCAATCACATCATTGTCACGTCGTTGTCACTGTCGTCATGGTTGACAGTGTCAAGACAAGCTGTCGTCACCTCAAAGTGGGGAGGTCGCGTGTCTGTCATTGTCATGTGGCTAATTCCACAATGTAGTGGACATGACAATGGGCGGCGAGCATGTACGTGACAGCGACGACGTGCTGCTGATCTTGATTGACGACCTCTTCACTATGTGTGCATCTGTGTGAATCTTACAAACAAACGGTCTATGGAAATATCAGTGTTCATTTGTAACATCTGTAATGTTATTTGATGAAGTGTAGTTTTTCCCTTATTATTATTATTATTAATATATGCCTCCGTAGCCTAACAGTTAGCATTATTACTGTAGCTGCCGTCATCGGTAGCCCGGGGTCGATTCCTGGCACTGCCAGAAATTTAAGGATGGCTGGTATGTGGTTAAAATGGTACACGCATCTGGCCTCCATTGGGAACGTGCCAGAAAAGAGCTGCACCACCTCAGGATGAGGACACGATATTACTTTATTATTATTATTATTATTATTATTATTATTATTATTATTATTATTATTATTATTATTATTATTATTAAATCAGAATACACTACCTACAACAAACAGGAACCTTAATATATGGAAACAAAATACGGTAAAATCAAACGAGCCCTACAATTTAAATGCCTCGGTGAAACAATTCAGGAAAAGAGAAACGGAACAATAGCCAGCGGCACTAAATATGGAAAGAGAATACCGACTCATGCGAGGATTTACAATAGGAAATAAATTCCAAACACACCAAAGTAAGACATTACAATACGGTCATTAAACCAGAACGTCTCTAAGAATCCGAAAGATGTATTTTCAACAGACTAAAAAGAGTGCAAAAGAGTGCAAAATCGTAAGGAGAATTCTAGACGCAAAATCCACAGGTGAACAATATAGACTCAGAAACAAACAATACACGGGCATTTACTGTGGCGTTAGGAAACGGAGATTACGGAGATTAACTTTTTACGGACACATCAAAAGAAAGAACCCTGACAGACTCACAAAATAAATGGCCCAATTTTATGAAAACCGTAATAAGGACAGACCAGACACTAAGATATAGACAGGTGGGAAGTAACTGGATAAAAGTAATCGAATTACTTGTAATTAATACTTTGATAGGAATTTTTAATTTTAATCGTTACATTTCCAAAATCTAACATCATCATCATCATCATCTGTTTACCCTCCAGGTTCGGCTTTTCCCTCAGACTCAGCGAGGGATCCCACCTCTACCGCCTCAAGGGCAGTGTCCTGGAGCTTCAGACTCTTGGTCGGGGATACAACTGGGGAGTATGACCAGTACCTCGCCCAGGCAGCCTCACCTGCTATGGTGAACAGGGGCCTTGTGGAGGGATGGGAAGATTGGAAGGGATAGGCAAGGATGAGGGAAGAAAGCGGGCGTGGCCTTAAGTTAGGTACCATCCCGGCAGTCGCCTGGAGGTGAAGTGGGAAACCACGGAAAACCACTTCGAGGATGGCTGAGGTGGGAATCGAACCCACCTCTACTCAGTTGACCTCCCGAGGCTGAGTGGACCCCGTTCCAGCCCTCGTACCACTTTTCAAATTTCGTGGCAGAGCCGGGAATCGAACCCGGACCTCCGGGGGTGGCAGCTAATCAAGCTAACCACTACACCACAGAGGCGGACTCAGAAGATGAGCTCTTTTTTAGGTTCTGCTAAAACAACGAATGAGACGCTGTCAGATTATGAATGAAGAGCCTGACTGATTTTATTGTTTTGGAGCTATGGAGAAGAACGAGGTTTAACTTGTGGGCATAACAGTGTAGAAATACTGCCCTTGGGCAAACTTCTTTAACGTAATGCTAAACACCCCCATGCTTTCCTGCTATTGACATACGACTTTATCAATCACTCCCTACTTTCGCAGAATGTCGACAATTAATTCTGATAGCCTGATGCGGTCTTATCATTCGAAACATCATAAAAGCCTATTAATCTTTCTGTGGGACCCTGTTTTGAGCAGAACCGGAATATTACACTAACTTGATCTGTTTGATACATCTAAGGTCTCATCTGCCTGAATACCAATGAAATCACAAGAATCTAAATATGCTATGATTGTCTCCTGAATTATGGCAGTTTCAGACTCAAATAATTCATTCTGTATTTCACTTGATCTGCCTTTAAAGCCCGATGTGGACTGGTGATAGTTTCGAATGTATTGTTCCTGTTTCGAAAGAAGATCTAACAACTCTAGGTAATTGCTGCTGTTGATCGAGTCAAAATGACCTCGAAATCCAAGCTCCTGTTATCCAAGAAGCACACAACGTCAACAAGTCTCTCAACAACAAGCAAATGACTTGGCGTTCTCCCGTCCAAACTCCCGGAGAGTTCCAAATACATCATGCTGCAATCTCCAGGATAAATAGCCCTGAGATTATGAATGTCAAGGTAAAGAAAGGCATCAGTGTGGCCTCAGATCACTATATGTCTCTTATCAAATTCAAACCAATTCCCGCAAACACAAGGAAGACAACCAAATAGATCACACGCTTCGACAATGGTAAACTTCGGCAAATGGTCGAGGAGTTCCAGGAGAAGGCTAGACCAAATGACTGTGACTTTAATAACACCAAAAGTCTCCTTGTTGAGGCCGCCAAAGACATTGCAGAAATCAAGAGAAGCAAAAAGCATGCCTGGTGGAATGGTACCTGCGAATCGGTCCTCAAAGAAAGACTCAATGCGTGGAAGCAGTACTACTCTACGAAATCAGAAAATGATTGGGAAACCTGCAAAACCCAATGTGCCCAAGCAGCTAGGGTGTTCAGAACTGAGTAACATAAATACGAAAAATCTCTCATTGAAAATATAGAACAAAACTTTAGGAAGGATGAAAGCAGAGAGTACTACAGAGCCTTCAAACGCAGACTGACTGGCTATAAACCACCATCTCTATGCTTTGAGCGAAAGGACGGCACACTGGCGACGTCAAATGAAGAAAATTGCAGCATTCTGGCACACTACTTCAAGAATTTACTTAATTGCTCTAAACCGCAAAGCCCCATTGAGACCAAGGAACCCTTACTCAGGTACCCAGATTCCGGACCACCCGACAGAGATGAAATCAAGCGCCACACTGCCCGTCTCAAAAATAACAAAGCACGGGGGGAAGACTCAGTAGTAGCAGAACCATGGAAATATGCCCCAGAGGAATCACTTGATATCTTGCAAAAGCAAATAGAAGAAATTTGGAACAAGGAGACCCTACCCGAAGATTGGAAAATAGCTTTGACTCATCCATTACACAAAAAAAGGCAGCATGAAGAACATCACCAAATACAGAGGAATATCTTTGCTACCCGTGACTTACAGAATTCTATGACTTGCCATCCTGGAGCGTTTGGAAGCACAAGTCGAACATCAAATAGGTGAATACCAAGGAGGGTTCAGAAAAAGTCGCTCAACAGCCGAACAGATCCAAAACCTCAAAACGATCATCCGATATTGTACACTAAGGTCCAACTAGTATGTGTCTGTCTTTGTGGACTTCAAGAAAGCGTACGACTCCATTGACCGGGAAGTCCTGCTAAACATATTAAATGAATTTGGAGTTGATTTGAAACTGCTGGCATGAATTAGAGCCACCCTGACCGATACAAAATCCAAGGTGAAGTTCCACGGATGTCTCTCGCATTCCTTTGAAATCAAAACAGGAGTCCGACAAGGTGATGGGCTATCGCCGATACTCATCAACTGTGTTTGTGAAAAGATCATCAGAACCTGGCGGGTGAGATTACAGGAAACCAACTACAGTCCATTAAGAATAGGAACCAAATCCATGGGGATCGCAACAGACTGCTTAGCATTTGCCGATGATATTGTTGTTCTCTCAAACGACATAGAAATCGCTAGAGCTCAAGTTGAAATTTTAAAGGGAATTGCCGAACAAACTGGTCTGCAGATATCGTTTGAGAAAACAGAAGTAATGACTAACATCAAAGAGGCTCCACCAAAACTCCATACAAAATACGGGGACATCACCCGAGTAGACAAATTCAAATACCTGAGTAAGATCATCATGAAAAATGGACTGGGCAAAGAAGCACTTCAGGAGCGAGTACGCAAACTGGAAATAGCCTACCAAACATCCCGCACAATCTACAACAAAAAATACCTTTCCCAAAACACCAAGATACGTCACTATGAAACAGTTCTGAAGCCAGTAGTTCTATATGCAGTCGAAACCCTGTCTTTAAATGCCAACAAAGGACTCCTTGAAGAACTGGAGAAAAAAGAACGCAAAATTGTGAGAGGAATCTTGGGATCAAAGTACAGAAATGGAATCCATCGAAGGAGATCCAACGAGGAAGTCTACAGCAAAATAGAGAAAATTACCGACACAATCAGAAAAAGACGGGCACGATTTTACGGTCATCTGAAAAGAATGGACGGAAGAAAGTTAACTAAAGAAATCTTTCACTTTTTTTATTCAAACCCCAAAACCACGATTCGCTAGTTTAGAAATACCAAAGAAGACCTGCAAATGCTATATATCTCAGCTGAAGACGCCCTTAACAGAGATCTCTTCCGCAAGAAAATATTGACGAACGGGCTAAACCGAGACGAGCAACCGAAGAGAAGACACGGTGCCCCTTGGACAGAGGAGCGTGAGCAGGCCCACTCACAAAGAATGAGGGAAATTTGGGCTCTAAAGAAGGCCAAGTTCAGTGTCAAATGCAACAAGACTTAACGTGGTCCTTGATGGCCACAGCGAAATATATATAAATGCTGTAAAGAATCTGTAAACGTTTGTTATCCTACGGTACTTCAAAAGTCTCAAAACGATTCCTCTCCGGTTGGTGGAGATCGATAAAGATCTTTTAAAGTATGGAATCTAAGAAACAGACATTCAATTCCGAGCACCATTCAAACACAAACTTAGACAGGTTCACCAAGAAGAAGTTCCAACTCGACTGAAGCATGTCCATTATGATCCATGGAAGAAAGCACACTCCGAAATAGAAAACTTGGTGGGCTCGCAAGAAGACAGACAGTTGAGATCTCGTGGTCCTTAGTGGCCTTAACGGTGAATAAATAATAATAATAATAATGATAATAATAATAATAATAATAATAATAATAATAATATTACATGCGTTCCTCAAATCGTATCATGGAACACAGAAGTGTTTAGTCCCACTGCTGGGAAAGTAGTTAAATAGACTTCGGGTTCACTGAACCCTCCAATAAAAGCAAGCACTATCGGCAGCCCTGAAAATGGTTTTCCGTGGTTTCCCATTTTCACACCAGGCAAATGCTGGGGCTGTACCTTAATTAAGGCCACGGCCGTTTCCTTCCCACTCCTAGCCCTTCCCTGTCCCATCGTCGCCATAAGACCTATCTGTGTCGATGCTACGTAAAGCAACTAGCAAAAAAAAAAAAAAAAAAAAAAAAAAAAACAAGTACTAGGTTAATTCTTGGGGACTAGGCAGCACAAGAAGCCCAGAGTATTGTCTTTCCAAGACGTTTGCTTCATTGCCAGATGGCTTGCAGGTATTGGAATGCCATGTTGTTAGTGTTACGAGATTATCAGCCATATTGTTTGGCTTCCCTGACCAGCCTCTTATAGAACAGGCCCTGAGTTGGTCTCTTCCCGTTCCAGACCTCAGTTTAGAATTAAAGATCTTGAACTAAGCGGGAATCGAACCCGGGCAAGCTACGACGATACTGGTTCATAAAGATAACCACTCTGTCTGAAAGTTATGAATAGTAGAAGAATCTACGTCATCTTCCTCCATACGCCTTCATGGTCTATGCGAAGATGACTTCCTGAATGATTGTGGCACTACAAAGCACATCACACACTGCTTGATCCACTTTTTATCGACAGAACACAACAGATACAGACTTTTTCTTGTGAATCAACAGCACATCTGGGAAAATGTAGGTGAGCAGGAAGAGCTATTTGAGAATGTTATTTCTGCCATTTACAGTACATGATAATGTAGTACAACCTGCCGAAATGTTAAACGTTTGCTGTTCATCTGATGAATAACTCCTGATGCTAGGCCAATTAATGGGCTAGTTAACAGGTTCTCCTGATCATAAAATATTGGTTGGTAGACATACTTGTAGTGATCATATACAGTGATGTATTATCCTTAAAATTCGACCAATAATCGACCATCATATTGGTCTAGAGGTGATCCTTTTAGTACATGGAATGATCAATAGGTGAGCATTTTAGTGAGAAATCGCTTAGCTAAAGAAAAAATTCACATATATTCTCACTGAAAAATGAACTGATCAACAGGCGGATAGATGAAATGCTCCATGAAGTGGCATAATGGCACATACACTATGTTGATCGAATTGACTATTAGGGTACCGGTCTAGACAGCGATTTGACAGTTCGACAATGATTTGTTAAATTCTTTTACTATTCCTGTTACATCATTGTTTAATAGTGTGGTTAAGTGTAAGGGAGGGCCTTGAACCCTAACTTCGCCACAAATAAAGACGAATTACTTACTTACAATGTAAAGAAATTACCATTACATTGATGACGAAGGGATGAATTTTCTATCAGACAGATAAACTTATCTGTTTATTTATATTTATTATTATTCATTAAATTTTTACTACCAAGCAAGTTCGCTGCACATTCCACAGGTAGTAGATTCGAATCCCACCATTGGCAGCCTGATTATACTATTCAATTTCTCATTTTTATACCAGGAGCTGCTTTATCAAGGCCACGACCCCTACCGTTTGCAGTCCTAGCTATTTCCTTTCCTTGTGTAACCGAAGACCTTCGATATGTTACTGCAAATTTAGACCACTAGCAAGAAAGGGGGGAAAAAGTAAACTCGTGTCCTCATCGCGAGGGAGTGCAGCTATTTACAGGCACACCCCCAATGGAGGTGAGCTGCTTGTATTGTTTTAACCACATTGCCAGCCTCCTGCCATTCTTAAATTTATGACTGTGCCGGGAATCGACCCCGGACCACCGAGGACAGCAGATAATAGCACTAACCGTCACGCTACGGAGGCGGACAGAAAAAAAAGAAAAGGCTACTCAGTATTATTATAGGGTAATTCCGAGAGAGTTGCCGCACTTTTTATGTCTTTTGTTATATCTCGGTATATTTACTTTGAAAATTGTTGCAAATTCATCGAGCATAATTTGAAAACATGTACATTTGATCAGGGATGAACAAAATATTGGCAATTGAATTTAATTGAATTGAAAGTAAATGGGAGAAAGGAGGGAGCAAAGGAATTGTTGCATCTGCGGCGTCTCTCCCTGGATCCCGATATAGATGCCGACTTTGCTCGGGAGAGATGCCGCAAGTAAAATAATTAATGACAAAATCAAATTTAAGCCAATTTCTTCAACTTGAATATAACCGAACACTAGAACGTACTACAAGACAATTATATCCACATAATATAATCATTCAATGGTAAAAGAATCTATCTGATAATTTACAACATTAAATTAATCATAAATTTCGATTTACTATGAATGTGCATGTGCAATGGATTCTTCACTGTGTTATATAAAACCCCACGGCACTTAAGGCCCTTGAAAGGGCTCAGGCCTGCCCAGCGACCGCTGCTCAGCCCGAAGGCCTGCAGATTACGAGGAGCTTGTGGTCAGCACGACGCATCCTCTTGGCCGTTATTCTGGGCTTCCGAGACCGGGGCCGCCATCTCACCGTCAGATAACTCAATTCTGATCACGTAGACTGAGTGGACCTCGAACCAGCCCTCAGGTCAAGATAAAATTCCTTTACCTGGCCGGAAATCGAACCCGGGGCCTCCGGGTGAGAGGCAGGCACGCTATCCCTACACCACGGGGCCGTCGTGTTATATAAAGGAAACATCAAAATCATAATGAATATAATTCTGTCCTGACACAGTAATTTGAAAACATGTCTAAGGCAGGATTCTTGAATCAAAAACTGATGTTTATCCTCGTACAAGTTTTTACAGATTGTTTCTTAAAACTTTGTTCTCTAGCAATCTTGCTGCAACAGTCGTTATATGTGGAGCAAGATTCATGCAGCCACTGTTTGTAACTCAAACACTAGATACAGTCATCCTTTTTTGAATATCAGTTTGACTTCGGTGATTATTGAAGTAGCTGTACCTGCTGGACCCAGAGAGCCTTTTCCCAGATTTCCTGACTGCATTCTAAGTTTCAGTGTTCGTTCCGTCATTATTCTGTAGTATGATTCTGCCTCCCTGATCAGTATTTCCTTGGCTTTCAGTCTTTTAACAGCCTCTCTTAAATTTTCCTCTGTCTATTGAGGTCTTCTAACAGTGCCCTTACTTTTATACTGAGCAGGCATGTCGCAAATTTTTATTTCTGAAAATAATATAATATTATATAATAAAATAATGTTACCAATGAAATCAGTAAAATAGATTATGTATATTAAAAATTGTGAGACGATAAAATATTCGAATAAAATACCGGTACACACTGAATAGTATTAAATGTTTCCAGATCGCTTGTAGAATCTGATAGCAATGAGGCATCTCACCCGGATTGTTGTGCGGCAACTCTCCCAACTATCAGGGAGCGACGCCGCACCCTCCTGTTGTCATACCTCAAGGCTATCATGGCCCAAAATTAGCTTACTCTCAACTACAGTTATGCTTCTGACGTCTACTGTACTAAAAACGTCTGATTTAAGCATTTGAAGCCAACTTAATATACAATAAATTAACACACGGAAAAACTTTGTCAGGAGGAAACGGGTACTCGCCTCAAGATATCGGCTATAATTAGCGTAATATACGAGCAAATTTCGTCACACTCGCAGACAGTAGTTCTTCCTTAGAAACTGAAAAACCACACATATTGCCATCTAGCTGTAACGATGGGAACCTTTAGCTACAGTGTATGCGGCATCTCTACCGGGGCGGCATCTGTCCCGGATTTACCTTATACTTCGTTGAGGAACTCCCTGATTTCAGTCAACTTGTTTCCCATTATATCCCTTCCAAGGATACATTTTTATCAAATTAATTAAAGTTTAATTGCTGTTTATAATAATTCACATGAGAACGTTAACATCCTTGTAAGCTACTGCTTTAAACAAATATTCAGTAGGCCTACGTCAGTACGTTGTCTTGAAAGAGTTGAATTAAAAGTCTTTTAGTTACCTCTCAGTTCCTCTGTAAATGAACTTTTAGAGATGCACAGTTATTCTTATCGGGGATATCTCTGATTGTCATTCAAATTATTATTATTATTATTATTATTATTATTATTATTATTATTATTATTATTATTATTCATCCTTATAAGTTTATGTCCCGTTGCACGTGGTTCGCTTTTCGGGCACATCTTTTCAACAGGGCTCTGTCATAGACGTCTTCCGACTCATATTTGCTTTCCGCATGGCATCCCTGATGTTATCCATCCATCGCTTCAGTTATCTACCATGAAATTGTCTCCTCTTCTCATGACATGGCCGTAGGCTTTCTTCACAATTGGGGCTACACCAAGCCTTTGACGTACGCTCTCATTCGTCGCATGATCATAGCGGGTTAATCAGAGCGGAGGGCCATCGCTCTTTCCTCGTCAAATGTCAGAACTCAGTCCCATACTGTTCAGTGTTTTATCAATTTTTTTGCTTTCAGCTGTTCAGGCATCTCTTTTGCGGAAATTGTTGACAGGTCGCTGAACGTTTGTGACATGGCCAAAACCCTGAGATCCACGATTGCGAGTCTTGGCTAGACGGTAAAAATTTATTGGTTCTCCGGACTTTTCGAGCTGGTCATACAGGTCATGGTAATGACTGTTTTTAGCAGTTGCCACTCCACTCTTGGTATCCTGTTCTAGTGAGCGGTACTGGTCAAGATCCGCGTCCAAGGTTTGTGTGAAACCACGTCTTACCGATCAATTTTTTCTCTTTAACCAAACACTACACTTGTTCATCTCACCACCATGTTTCATTATCAACATATCTGCGATCTGTTTTTCTTCTTCTAAGACCACCGAGCAAGTGGCCGCACGGTTTGAATCACGTAGCTATCAGCTTGCTTTCAGAAAATAGTGGGTTCGAACCCCACTGTCGACAGCAGTGAAGATGGTTTTCCGTGCTTTCACATTTTCACACCAGTTAAATGCTAGTGCTGTACCTTAATTAAGGCCACGGTCGCTTCCTTCCCACCCCTAGCCCTTTTCTATCCCATCGTCGCCATAAGACATATCTGTGTCGGTGCGACGTAAAACAAATTGAAAAAATCTAAGATTATCAAATGTATTTGCTGCACTGCACCATTCCACATTTCTTCCAATGATTGATTAGGGTTGACTGTGAACCTGGCCAGGGCTGTTTTCACTTCATTCTCGTGAGCATTCATTTTTTACCATTTGATCCGTTCAGGTTCGGTCCTTGGTGTCCTGATTTGGTTCGTCTTGTTTATCCGAATACCTAGCACAAATAAGCGATGTTCGGGAGCAACGCTGTGATACATAATCACTTTGATATCCGTTACCTACTCAGATCTCGACGCCGCACCATCCAGTAATCAGTTGCACATCCACCACTGATGTAGGTGATTCGATGCATTGGCCTTTTGTTGAAGTAAGTGTTGGTCATAGCTACCGTAAATCGTAACTTGTTGCAAAATTCAGAATATGGCATACGTAATCACCCCGTACACCGTTAGCATGTCCCCCACGACTCAGCATGTATCCTGCTCTGTTGAAGTCAACATTGCAATTCAGATCACCTCCTAGAAGGATGCACTCATCTGAAGAACGTGTGCGTAGATGGGTGTCAAAACTGTCCCAGATTTCTTCTTTTTCAACTTCTGTGTATCCTGTTTGTTTGGTATAACATGAGGTGATGTGAGCATTTATGTAGTAGCCTATCATTCGATTTTGAGGGACATGAGGCGTTCTGTCACTCTGGTGACTCTCGTAATGATGTTGCGGAACTGATTACTAATATCAACCACCATCACTCCATTCCCCATTCTACTTGTGCTGTAACAGATAACTTAAGAGCCGTCCCCAATTTCCTTCGCCTTCGAACCTTTCCGCCTTATCCTCTGGATGGGAGGTATTGAGCCCACAATTCTACCTTGCTAAAAATTTCAACTACAAGATGGAATGCATCCATACCTTTATTGCAAGCTCATCTCGCGCTCCGTGGCATGCCAACTCACAGCGGGAGGCGAGCCACCAAACATCGAACGAGGTCGGAACATTTCGGAAGACCTCGGGTAATTAATAATGAAATTATGGATTATAATCCTCCTTGCGAGAGAATTCGGCACTGTCATTAACAGAGAAATAAGTGATTAAGAATTTGGGAAAATATCTGATGAAGCTTAAGTCCACAGGGTGGAAATGTATTTAATAAGGCTCGAAGAAAAGTTGGCATCAATACTGGAAAAGTAGTGAACACGTGTCAAGGACATGCAATCAAAATGCGCGGGATCCCTAATGCACGAAATTAATTAATTACGCCCGTACAGAAACAGGAAAATCAGCAAACAACAGCATCATGACTGGAAAAATAAGTGGAATCTCTGGAGTGAGTCTCGAAGAAATCGGTCAGGTGGTCGTCAATTGGAATGATTGTACCGCAGTACATAACACCAAGCAGAGCGTCCCTAGAAAAGGCTTAAATAATACCCCTTCCTCAACCAGGAACTTTAGTCGTCATTCTATGATCCGAGAAGTGTGAACCTACGCCAGGCAACATCAAGAAGAAGAAAAAGTGGGCTAAATAGACTTGTAAAATCTCTGAAGTCAGTTGGCTTGAGGTATGAATATTTTACCAGTGATAAATAGTGAACGAAGACAAAATTAGCTATTGAAACACTGTAGTTACGACATCTATCACGGTCGGGGTAGAAAACCATATGCTAAATAATTGTAGGATTCCTGAACATCTGCGTAGGCAGACAGAAGGTTCATAGATAGCTGTTGTGAATTATTGCGGTCGATGTGATTTTGGTATTCGGTAAGGGAAAACTGTTGTGGGTTGGCCGAGATAAGCTTATGTCTCACGGTCAGTCACACATGTGAAACATCTGGAGAAGAAGGAGTTGAAGATTTCCGTAAAAACGGCGTCAGTTGAATTCTCGATACGAAGTGGAACAGTTTAACTGTTATATGTGGACAGAATAAAATTTATTATTTAAGTTTCATAAAATCAATGTGTATTGCTTCAAGACTAGTGCAGAGCCTGTGTATTTATAAGGCAATATTTAAGCAAAAATATGTCCTGCAATTATGAGGGGATAAATCGGAGTTGGCTGGCACCAGATGAAGCCGAGATAATTCCACGCCAAACGACTACAGTTACAGGTTTGTCTAATTTAAATATTATGTTTTTAATTAGAGATGTAAATGCTTGTCCTTTTAAATTAATTAATAAATCATAACATCCCGTTGTACAGTACATGTGGCGTGTGTAATCAAGTAAATTGCGATGATGAGGAAGCGTTTTGTCGTTATTCCATTGTAGATGCGAATTGCCTGGTATTTATGTCAGAGCGCGAGACTTTAAAACATGTTTAAATTTCCTTAGGAAATAAAAGTGAAGTTAAATATTGCAATGAAAATCAATGAAATAATGTTCAGGCCGGTAAAAGTTACATTCATGATAATGATAAAACAACCGTTATGAGTGAGATAAAGTCAAATATCAAATTATTCAATAATAATAATAATAATATTCACGTCAGGATACAATTTGAGATGATAATTATGTGTTCAGCAGTAATGTCAGGCGAGATTTGCGGTTTATATCGAAATTCAGTGATGATAAATTTGGCATTTTTGGAGAACTTAAATGTTGTGAAACCGTGTATTTGTTATATAGAAAATCACAGTATGCTATTTTGCTCCTGAGGTCAGGAAAAAATTCGATAAGTTAATTATGAAATCATTATAAAGTTGTTTGATCATAGGATCGCCTCTATTTAAAAAAGTTTCAAGCAAGAAGGAAATGGATTGTAATGGAAATATTGTCTGAATAGTTAGGAAGATGTTAAAGGCAGAGTGAGCCTGCATTATATGAGTGACATAGAATAAGCGGGATGCCGAGCATAAGAGGCCCTGTATTTCGATGGAGAGGTATTTTTGTGACATTTTGTATAGGTTGAAGTGTAATATTTCTGAGACAGGCTGTATAAGAGGTACGATGTCCTGTAGTAATCCAGAACGATTGATAAATATAAAGGTTGTCAAATCCAAGTGAGCGCGTTGTAACGCCTATTTTCGTACAAGCTGATGTTCTCCAATGATTAACACTTTATGTAAGATCATAGACAACGGCAGTTAAGTCTAAGTGACAGTTCTATTTGATACCAGCGAAGTGCATTTTGTGATAGCCGACCTCACGAACAAAATACACCCTGACACACGGTCAAAAAATACACAATTATTGCAAATTGAATTCTATTCAGTATCTTTACGAGACGACGATATCGCTGAATGGAAACATTGCGGCTGTGAAAAATGAATTTTATTAGAATGATAGTTTAGCTTCTGTAGATCGATGGAAAGTTACTTCACTGGACAGTTTATTGTGATACCTGTTTGGAGTGTTAACATGTAAGGCCAGTTGGAGCCTCACACTCGAGTTATGCCGTGAATATCGTGATGGTAGTGACTATTGTGTGCAGTGATATTACGTTGTATCAAACGAGAGTTTAGTTTATTTTTATTTAGCGAACTTCACTGCATGTGTTGAGATTGTATTGAGAAATATACCAAACTACTTGGAAATGTCGTTTAATTTCGATTTCACGCTTTATTGTAGGAACTAGGCAGTAATATTTCCATGTTCGAGTTCATTTTTTGTAGTGAATTTCACTTCATGTGTTAGAGTTTCAACGAGGATCAAATTTTAATATCCGGATGGTGTGTTAAAGTTTCGATTTCGCCTGGCAGGATGAATGATGTGTAGATACCATAACGTTGGCTCAACTATAGATTTAGGATGCCGCGTGCATTATATAACTTAAGGATGAGTAGACACAGCAACGTTGGCTCAGCGACAGTATTAGGGCGTCGTGTGTACATAGTCAAGTCATATGTTAGGCATTTTTTCGAATCGACATGAACGATGTTAGTGTTTGTAGTAGTGGAGACGAATGTGAAAAGTATTAGCAGGTATTATTTAGGCCATGTTATGGCATAATTCTTACTAGCCAAAAGGTGCTCCCATAATAGCGTTGCATCGGTAGTTACAAGAATGTAAGGGTTGTCCTACGTGGAAACCTGGCTAATGGAGGCTGATCATTACTGCTTAGCCGTTCGTGTTCATTTTCGATGAACTTTCGTTTTCTAATTTTTTTCTTTACTATAAGATTCATTGTTCGGGTGTCCGGTATATTATGATAGTGCCGTGTGTTGACACTTAGTTGATTTTTGTAAGATTTTCACTACGAATGCGGTTTCGATTCGTCAACTGTTAATATTTTTTTTTTCATTTTTCATTATTTACATTATTTACGTGAGACGTTGATCTGCCGATCACTTGTAGTTTGGTTTAATGGGACAAGTGTAGGTAAACAGATTTGTAATTATAGTCGTAGTTATAGAAAATTGGAAAGATTTATTTGTTTATATTGTGGACTTATGTTTAACGAATTTAACGGCGTAACTGTTCCATAACCTGAAAGTTGGTTTAGTAAGAACATTTTCAAGGGATTTATCACATTTCTTTAACTTCAGTGTTTGGCATTTCTTTTAAATGCATAATGAATTAACGTTTTCCTGCATTTCGCAGTTTCTTCCTTCAGAACGATATAACGTAAGATCCCATCGGATCAAGTGTAGTTGGTTCCTTCTGAACATCTGTTTGGGGTGATGCATGTTTCAGCATCAGGATTCCTCTGTAACTTAAGGGTGTCATGAGATGACAATACATGGTGGAATTTTATTTCTGATTGTGACAATTGATGTTAACTTGTAATGAACACCATGCCTTCAAGTAATATTTCGCAAGCTATCCAAAGCAACTGATAGTCGATTTGGTTCGATTAAGGGTCCATTCAGGGAGTGTTCCAATATCCGATATGATAGTCGAATGGTGGATAACCTTAATTAAATGTAAATCTGGAATTCTACTTGTTGAAGGTCAGATTTCCACGGATCATGTGGATTAACTCTCAATTATCGTTTGGATCAATGGTGCCCGATTTTCAGGTTTTATTCTCTTTTCTGGTTTTTCTCTGTCCACGAATTTTACAATACTTTTTTATTCCTTGAAAGACAATAATGAACAATTCCAATAAAACTTTACCACTCCGTTATGCATTGTGACTGCGTTAAAATATTGTGAAAATTTAAGTGTTTCTTCTTGCCAATCTAATTAATAAATTATCGTGATTTACATTATATAAATATTTTAATAAGCACATATTTGCTCCTCATTTGAAGTATTATGCTGTCCTCTGAACCCTGACAGTTGGTCTATGAAGTGTCAGGAAAAAAGCTCGCAACGACCCCAAGAACCAAGAGTACGATATTGCTGTACTGCAGCTGCTGAGGGAGACGACCAACGATGGAACGGTAAGTTCAAGGGTTCAGTAAATCGACCCGGCTGCTTTTAAGACTCTCGGTGATAGTTACTTTGATATTATGTGACTAGCATATTTGTCTTGTCACTCGGGTGAATGAAGCGCGCGTCGCTTCTGGAGAGATGTAGGAATAGTTGTGACAAGAGAATAAACCCACGTGTCGCTTCGTCTGAAATCGAGGACAGTTTCAGGTTTCGCTGAGGCCGCGGGAAACAAACGCCTTTTGCAGCACCCCTCACATTGAGTATAGATGCTGAAAAAAATTGATATCAGTGGCATTTCCTCCACACGAGTAGCTATTAGGTCACCTAAAGAGGCTTAACCACCCATAACCGTTGACCTCCTTCGGGAGTCGAGTTCTTTTCACCGCGACATTCAACAATGAGTTACTGCCGTACGGTAAACTGCGAAAACCGTAGCGAGGTGTCACGACCGAACTTCCTGTCTCTAAAATTAATCTGTTTGGTGGTTAGCCCAGAGCGGCCCAGAATTCACATTATGTGTTTGCATCATCTTTCAATTTGTTATTTTGAAAAAGATAATCTTGATACTTCTGCCGCAAAACAGCTCAAAATATGATTTTCAAACAACTTCCTTTAAAGTAATGGACACCTTTTTAAGGCATTTAAAAATAATATTGTCGAGCGTTTCTGGCTTCAATGTATCCATTTCCGCGTGAATATCGTTGAGCTCCTCAGTCATTACCCTATGTGAGATATCCCCAAAGATAAAATCTGAGGCTGTCAAATCTAGGGATCAGTCAAATAATGAACTACTGATTTGTTACGGAAATTTCGATAAGTTTTGCCCGCTGCTCAGTGCTTCGCTTTCCCAAGTATGCTACAGAAAACTGTAAAATGGAAAGAGAGTGTAATTTTAAATACAAAATTCTAATATTTCAACCTTTGTTTGACGTTTTAACTATTCCTACCACTAGTGTTACTATTAATTTTCTCCACACAATACACTTTAAATTGGTTGAGCGCCAGTCGCTGTAATAAGCAACAAAATTCGGAGAGCATGCCTCTTAATTTTATTATTCTCAAGGCGCGGGGGTGATAAACTCACACACCTGGTAATATACAGGAATAAGGATCAGGACAAATGTAGATAGTGGTTGCATTTCCACAATTGGGGATTGTACTTGTAAATTGAATAAATTATTATTATTGAATGAAAACTGAACTCATGACAATACTTTACATCACAATGAACTTGCATTGCTGTATAGTACTTTAATACTATAAAAAATACATTGTGAGATTTGTTGTTACATCAAACTTGATCTAAATTAAAAAACGATTTGTATTTTACGCGAATTGGCCGTAATATCGCCGCTGATTAAATTCTTCTTCATGTTATTTATGCATGACATATCTGATGCTGTAATTACCTGATGTCTGCAACCACCGCTGTTGAACTTGGTACTCCTGGAAAAACCGTCGAGTCGGGTTGAAGTTGGAAGCCGTCTTCTGTTATCTCATCTGCTTGCGTAACCTGGATTTGACCTACTTTCCCTGTCCGAGTGTAATCTAGGAACCTCCATGCGGTTACGTCCACTCAATATTTATTGTCAGAAATTGGAAGACTTTACTGAAGAACCTGTAATATTCGGGCAAGCAACCTACTCTAGTTTCACACGTCCTGATAGGTAATATAGAGACTGTTGAAATAAATACAACAGTTCTGTGCGATGTTAGGTGTATCTACATATGATTCAATTCTCGAACAAAGTTCGCAAATTACATAATAGAATTCAATAAAGAATTCAAAGTACACTGACGATTCTTAACTGCACATATCGGTTAAGTTCGATATATACTGCCTATACATCTACAGACAACGGCACCAAGCCGTTAGTGAATATACTGAAATAAACTTTCATTACGAAGTTCTACCTCGCAATTAGATGCCGCTGCTTCTCTATCAGCCCAGTACAAATCACCACTCATATAAGCCCACTACAAATTAGTAATAAGATGAGATGTCACTGCTATTCTTATATTGACTTATATATAAATTCGACATGTCCACTCATGTCCCTTCCACCTCGTTATCCCTTCCACACCGACACACGGTAGGTAGCGAATACTGAAGCAAGATCCAAGCCACGTGACCACGCACGTTACAAAATTTGTCATGTGGTTTAATAGCTTCCCCATCAAGAACGGTTACCACCTGGGTGTTTCAACGGAACTTTTCTTGCCTAATACAACCTCCGTTAAACATAGCCTTGGTTGCACAATGTCAATACGACTTATAATATTGTAACGTTGACCAGTGGCACGTCAGTATCTGCAGATCATCAGCCGTTTTGGAGACCATAGCCCGAATGCGATAGTGCATTATGGGTTTGCTTTCTTTCTTAATATTTATAATGTCTCCGTTGATGTAGTAGAATTTGAATAGAAATGAACTAAGTTTCGGTTGAAACCGAGTAAATTCTCGAAACCATGACTGGAAGAAGGAATTAACATTCCTTTCCGTGATGTGGTGTATTCTATCCTCCCTCGTGTAAAGCAGCCACACCCGCTCGTATCGCTTTGGGCGTGTCCAGATCGTCCGACTAATCCCATCCCTCTGTGTAATCAGTAAGGGTTACAGTTCTTACGTTAACCATTTATTTGATCAGAAGCCACCTGTTGCCAGAACTTTAAGCCCGTATCACCCCATGGCTGCCTAGCGCTAAAAGTAACGATAGCTACGCTGAAAAATAGTTTCGTGTTACCAGAAAGAACTATTCACTTCGAAAATAATATACCTCTGAACTCTTTTTCAAGGAGCTTCTTTCATTTTCTCTTGGACATGGACGTACCTGTTGTTATCGGAACGGTCTCCTATCGTTCATGCTGCCTTCATATTTTCTGCAGTGCTTTAGTTTATTCTACACGGCATGTTTTATATTTGACATCCTTTTGTTTCCTTACGATGTTCAGTTGTATTATGCTGTTGGTTGTTCTATAACCTTTAGAAAAAGTTTGACGATCCTGTCAATACCTTCTGGAACACCTTAAAATTAGCCTCGCCGGGCTGAGTAACTCAGAAGCAGAGAGCTGGCCTTCTCAGGTCTTGTAAAGATAGTTCGTTTGAAGAAAAATAAATAGCATTATTAATTAGAAATTAGCTCGTCTTGCTCCTTGCCGGAATGTTCAGCATAGTAGCCTTCAGTTCAGAGGGCCTCGGGTTCGATTCGCTGGCAGGCCGGGAGTTTTAACTGCATATGGTCAATTCCACTACCTCGGGAACTGGGCGCTTGTGTCTGTCTCGATAAATCACACAACACACCCCACTACCAATCACCAAAGAAGCTCATAAGTGAATAAATCCCTCAGCGTAGGGCTAGCGTCAGGAAGGGCATCCGGTCGTAAAACTGGACGGATTCCACTCGAAATCCCAAGCACAGAACATTGGAAAAAGTCCAATAAAAGGGGGAAGATTAATTACAATATACTGCGTTGTATATTCCCTTAACTGCTATCGGTCTTAAAGAGATTTTGGGCACTCTTTAGAAGCGCAGTTATTCTTCCGTTCAATCCCGGCCTGGTTCGATAGCATTTCAGGATGTTTAATTACAGCAACACCGTGTAATTTGTCTTCATAAACTTAATTTTCAGTCCTGGCACTAACTAGTTGCCACAAAACACTTCCAGATTATCCTGTTATTTGAGAGAGATAATTCTGTGCCTGGAAGTCATTTAGAATTTGTTTGAGGAAGGTCTTTCTAAGTCTTCCCGTGGATTATTTCCTTCAATGAGGCCTTCTTTTACGACCTGTAAAAGAACTACATCAAGAGGCGTGACGCCTGGTAGAAATACATTTCAAATTGTTGTATGAGAAATGATAATATTAGGACACAAAAAAAGTGATGTCTGTATCTATAAGATCTCTGAGATAATACAAGCGACTTGCCACGTATCGTAAGGACTAGTGATCGAAAATGTCAGATGCAATATCCAGTGAAACACTGGAAGTTATAAACCCAAAAGGTAGCCATATATGAGCCAAAAAAAAAACTTCCGCGCCAGTTCCACAGTTAGTAATATCACCTTTCTTTAGTGCCGGGTTGAGTGGCTCAGAAGGTGCTGACCTTCTGACCCCAACTTGGCAAGTTCGATCCTGGCTCAGTCCGGTGGTATTTGAAGTTGCCAAAATACGTCAGCCTCGTGTTGGTAGATTTACTGGCATGTAAAAAGAACTCCTGCTGGACTAAATTCAGGCACCTCTGCGTCTCCGAAAACCGTAAAATAGTTAGTGGGACGTAAAGCAGATAGTATTATTATTATTATTATTATTATTATTATTATTATTATTATTATTATTATTATTATTATTATTATTATTATTATTACTATTATTATTTATTATTATTATTATTATTATTATTATTATTATTATTATTATTATTATTATTATTATTATTATTATTATTATTTCTTTAGCATCTTAGCTACAAGGCCCTCCTGTGGCTCCTTGGGCATTTTGTCTCCTTGTCAGAACTTTATATGCGGTGTATGGAGGAATGTTGCACTAGTTGCACATTAAACTCCGCAGCATAGCTTAACAGTTTACAAAAACTAAATACATATACAAGATGGACAAACCGCCATGGGTATACAACAACGGAGTCATCGTCATTTTAACGGATTTTAAACTGAAATGCAACATCATCATGTACCATATTTTATTTCATATTCATCTGTGCAACTGTTATATTGTGTTTTAAAGTTATTTTAAAGTTATATTTCATATTCATCCATGCAGGTGTTATAGTGTATTTAAAGTTGTTTTAAGGTTATATTGTGTTTGCTCGATTTGACTTGTTGGCTGACAATGGCACATAGTTTTGTGCCGAAACTAGTACCTCATGTGAACGATATGTGATTCATTCACGTTAATAAATATCTTTGTATTGAATAGGAGGAACACTCTTAATTTCAATTATTGTAATCCCACTTCAATACGGATCATGAAATTTCTAAATATTATTGATACCAGTAGGCCAGAGTTTTAGGCAGAAGTCCACTATGGTTTCATCCACAATGATTCCCACATCGCAATCAGACACTTTCTCCTTGATTCTTTGTATGGTTTCATGGTAAAAAGGCTACATGTAGTTTTTTCTTAAAGTACTCTCTTCGGGCATTGACATCTTTGTGTATTTTTCAAGAAATCCCTTGAAGGCTGGATGGTTCACCTTACTGAATGGAATTTCTGCTTGCGCAAGAGCTTCACACAAATCAATGTTTAATTCCTTCAAATTTAGGCTTTTTGAAAAACTCTGTTGAAATGCATTTCGTAATAGAGGTTGCCGCGATTTGTTTGTTTGAAGAGTCTTATTTATTTGATGCTTAGAGCTGGAAATGTGTTGTTTGATGCGATCTCGCTGGTGTGTTTCATCTAACCAAATTCTTGAATCACAAATAGTACATCGCATAACAGTTCCATCAGTGTCTATGAAATCTTGTTTGATTTCCTGAGCCTTCGGAAAGGTAAAATTTAGTACTACACTCGTTTAGTAATATAACAAAGTGCTAACACAGTTTACTCGCTAACTCACTCTTGCGCTCACTTGCTCACTTACTGTCCACACTCTCCTATAACACCGCGACAGTTGCCAGAATGTTCTCATTCATGCTGGGACTGCAGTCTCAGTGAATTCTAGTAGCTTCGAACAGAACCCGGTCTCAGTTCTCGGAACTACGCCGGTGCGGTTGCTGACATCTCTACGTCACCAGCCTCCGCCTCCATGCGAACAGATAACGTCTCTCACAGTAACAAACTCACATTCACTAACATCAGGCTACTGATTCTGGTGGGATAGAATCACTCAATGTCAATTTCATTTTTGCGGGCTACATATACCGGTAAAGCGAGAGAAAGGTTTTGTCGAACACACAATTATTATTTTCCATTGTTGTAGGTGTGCTTTCGACTCCCGCGCGGTGTTTACTGAAAGAGGTAGGCTTACTATTCGCACGTACACAGCAAGCTGAGGAGAGGTTAATTGAAATTTTAATATTTTATATTGATTCGAAGTATAGAATAAATTGGAATTAAAAGGAAAAGGAGGGCAAAGGGGATTATGTGCATGGTTGGTGGAAAAAGGGACAAAGGTCCCAAAAAAGGGAAAATGGTGCGTGAAAAATACCTCTTTTTGCAACTAGAAACAAAATTTCACACTGTGATATCCTTCCGAACAACTTTCATCTACCCTAACAAAAAATGTGCGCACCGACAAATCCTAACCCTGCTAATAAGTTTGACACTTCAGTAGACTTTTCTTAGGAGATATCTCTGTGACTGTATAAAGTTGTGTACTGTCGCCCCTCTCTGTGGCCTGCTTAGCTCCTTCTGCCTATTAGTCTGCCAATTTGTTGCTCTGAATGTTTCGAGCACTCTTCTTGATGATTCGATCAACCGCTGCATATTTTCTTGCGCATTTGTCTTTTGCAGTAGTGTTTGGCTCGAGTTAATGAAGATCTTACTCATCTTTCTCGTCTGTAAAGCCATGGGTGTTACCACGCATCCACAGACAGACAGACAGACAGACAGACAGACAGACAGACAGACAGACAGACAGACAGACAGACAGACAGACAGACAGACAGACAGACAGACAGACAGACAGACACTTCCTTTTATTATTATGGATACGAGTATTTATCACTTATGACCGATACAGTAGGCCTATGATTAACACTCATTTCGGTCAAAATAATCACATCATGTATTTTAGAGATGGCCGATTCATGTTATAAATAAAATATATTACGGATATCCCTATAATCATTGTATCTGCACTTACCATTCTTATTTCCCCAGTGGTTCGCATTTTGACGGAAGATAATGCAAAAGCAGGGGAATCACCTCTATGTCCTATATACCATACACACAAGTAATTGAAAGATCTGGAAACTAAGCTACTCTCTGTTCCAGAATAGTGAAAAATTTTAACTTGTGTATATACGTGCAATCAGTACATCATTCGTAGGTAGTCTATATTAAAGTGATACGTTCGGTTAGTTGGTAAAACGTGTAATCAAAAGTGACATGGTCTTTTTGTGACGGTGTTAAGTGAACAAATAACTACAAGTGAGTAAACAGAAAACAGGAAGGAAAAGAAAGGGGTATTAGGTGATTACGCAGTCCACACACGCTATAATCGATTGAGACGTTATGTTGAAGTAAATACGTTCTGAATGCTGAAGACAAGGCAAACAAATCATATTTAGCCAGATGACTGAACGTTGTAGTATTTCGGGAAATATATTAATTTCCTTAACTCTTCCCTGAAAAACTTTAAACCTCCAATTGAGTGCCATTTATAGACATTTCATCGAATTAAAATAAGTCAATGCCATATCGGTGATAATGTAATACAAGGAAATGTATGTGCACGGAAGACACTCGCAACACATTTTTTATTCTTATCTAGAGTGGTTTTCTTGTCCTATAAGAACGAATACCTCTTTAATTAATGATGTAAACAGTCTAATATCTTAACCCGTAATACACATCAAACTAAATTATGGGATATTATCCTGATTACAGCACCAAAATTAATTGTTTATTTAAAGTCGTTAATCTAAAATTCTCCAGATCTAATAGAACGCTCGATATGGTAATACATAGGGCCAGGTGTGTTTTACCAGTAGTCAAGTCGCATTTAATGACCTTTAAGTTGCTATACGTCTGTTCATTATAAAATCTGTACTATTTCACGCATCTGAACGACATTTTGCATACTCACCTTTCAGGATCCTGTGGGTAACACTGTCTACAAGAAATTTGGACAGCCCCCTCTATTCGCTAGATTTAGAACATTTAGCAAAGGCTAATATAGGAGAAATATGGAATTTGTCGTACAAGGACGAAGCAAAGCTCATTTTATACCTCACGACGCGAGAAACAAAATTCCTAGCGGGAATCTACGTTTTAAATTCCTAAAACGGATTGTATTTGATATATTGGCATAACACTACTCCCGCTCCAGGAATAGAATCAAGAAATGATTGGTCGTAACTATGGCAATCCCAGCCCAAGGAATTCCATTTATCGGTATGAAGGAAGGCTTCTTTGCATATAAATAGAATTATGTGCGAATATACAAAATAAAATCCGCATCTGCTCCGCATCCGCCCTTCCTTCACCCGCACCCGAGAATGGTTATGCGCATCCGCAAATTGCTATCCGCGGCTATTATAAATAATTAACTACAGTATATTACGATCAAAACCTGTTAACATAATACAATAGGCCTGACACCTGGCACCACAATCCCTACAGTCACAGGATTATGAGGGATTTTCTCTTGCGACAACTACCGATATATTGACCTTTGTTACCTTCTTCCACTAATTGCGGGCAGGATCCAGTTAGGCTTAGGTCAGATTTACGGCTTTATGATCTATATATCACCATTCTCCCATACCAGTGTCAAGGGTCGCCTAACTACAAGCAAAAGTAAGAGCATACCTAAGTGAAAATCAATAAACACTATTATTTAGAAATTGTCGTCAAAACTGTATCCGCCGAGACAATAATTTCGTGCAGGGCTCTACATATAAAAACGCAGTGAATCAATAAAGTCGGCCCTCTTTAAATGGAAATATACGTTTTCAGTCCCTGAATGGAAAATCATTAGAAGTAATCTTATTACAATGTTGGCTTACTAGTTTGTTGTATATCTTTGTTGTGTGTTGTTACAGTTTTGCTTTTATAGAGGAAGCCGGCAAATGTCTCTTTTACAACAATACGACAAGACGAGCTTCTGGGTTCTATCAGACAGCTTCGTACTGCTCATTTAACTAACTTTCGTCATACACATGAATGTTCGTACATGTAGGAGCTTTATTTCATGTTGTCACAGTTAATTCTCTCTGTTAGGACATTCCTACTTTACTCCAGAATTATTCGAGAAGAATAGAAATTGCAAAACATCCAAAGAACTTCAATAAATATAAACATAAACTCGCGTCGCCTGACTAGCCTGGTGCAAATCTTCAAAATTGACAACACATGGTTGTGGCATCTACATATACTTCCTAAGATGATTCGAAGATTTTTTTACCTCGACTTCACTTAATCAGCAGAAGACAAAAACTTTAATTCCCGGGCGTGAAGGTTACGCACGATTGTGGGGTAATGCATGATGACCATCGCAGGTGCAAATGTCAAGAAGTGTAAGGTGGTTGGATGGCTACTACACATACAACAACTATTAAGGATAACAACAACTGGTTGTATTGCGAGAAAGACATCGCATTTATTAAAATAAACCATTCTCGTGAAAACAATAAAGGGTGGTGGATACTGAATAATAACGAATCAAAATAAAGGGGTACTCCTGCCCTAACTCGTGTGTTGGTTGGTTAAACAAATGGACGAATGCAAATGCAAGACTTAGTCAACAATCATGTCTAATGGGCGAGAATCAAGTCTAATCTGAATTTCATACAAAGACTCAACAAATAATAACCTATCGCATGACTGTAAATATAAGAACATTGCATCTTTCAAATCGCAGAAAGCATACAGAAACTATATTTTTATTCTAAATTTTAAATCACCCCTGATTGAATTCCATCTGTGTTCTAGGTTTAATTTCATTGTATACGGTGGTATTATGATACATTTTATTCTCCTTTCATAGTATTGCTCTACAGTTAAGTAAAATCCTTAAAATCTAAAAGTAATTAGTCATAAAATATTTACTGGAATCTTTAGAGGAAAATACGACAAAAAAATATATAACAAGCTCGCTACTCCTGTGGGAAAAGGAAACTACAAAACAATAAGAACATGGCTGAGGATCCGGTGTTTCAAGGCTGTACTATTTTATCTAAGATACAAGGATGCACAAAACAATAAATAATGCAAAGCATCGATATTAGCCTAACATAAAAAGAATGGGTCCACAAACAATCAATATCGTACACAATAAGATTCAAACAATGCTGTCTTCCGTCGCTCTAATGCAACATTCTATGACGGTCATCTTCCCTTGATTTGCTCAAAACATGTAACTCAGCACTAGAAGTGGTAAAAGATATTAAACTAGCCTTAAATATCTTCCTTTCGTGACTCAATTTCTGTTGAATGTCTCTACACACCAAGATTTTCACACCAAGCCACTCTCGTGGCTTTTCATTTAAGATTTTATTCTTTAACATTCAGTAGACAAATTAATTCCCATGAGGAAGTAGCTACCACAAGGGACATACGTTTACACTGCACCCATAAGCGAATTTACGTAATTAATTTATGAATTAAAAGTTGAATATTTCGCATATGGGAATACTACAGTAGGCTGTGAAGCTAGCAGTCACAAAGCAACATTCTGGCGCCAGTCAGTCGGCAAGGAAATCCTCGAAACTTTTCTTAGAGCACGAACAACTTGTAGACCGGCCTGAGTGCTAACATCCAATAAAATTTATGGTACCGGCTAGGAGTGGCAACTTTCTACTTGGTTCTCACGAGAAAATCACACGTTGAGGCTTGACCTACTTAGAAGGGCAAGAGAGACAACGATAACACCCTCCAACCCTTGGGAGGAAATGGAAGCATCCATGCTGCGAAGAGCGCGAAAGTCTCAGCCAATCACAAAATTCCAAATTTGAATGTCCTGTCATAGCGGGAATCTACAGTCAGTATTTCGCTATTTGGAGCCCGGAGGAGTTGTGTAAAACAGTGTCCTGACTTCCTAATAATATTTGAAAATTTATCGGTGCGAAGGTGTGATTAATTATTGGCTAATTAATAAAAATTTAACTTCACACGGAAGGGTAGTATCGCCCAGGAACTGAACCGTCATGGCGGGAAGAAGCCATTCGCTGGAAGAAAATAACGCCGGTGACGCGCGCCGTCGTGTGGATTACCCTGTGATCGTTTCCCACGGCGCAATATAACAAGTAAGTCAGACCAAAATTAGGAAGATTTTGTACATAATTTTTGAAGCTTTAACCTACGGATGTATGATAAAGCGCTCCCAAGTGCTAGATTACTACACCACATCCCTTCCACAGAACTATTTTCGAGGTGGGGGAGAACTGATTACAAAACCAGCGAGCAGAGTGGTGATTCTTCAGTGAGTGTGTGTGGGTTAGTTGATTCAGAGTGTGTTTAGAGTGTGTCAGCTAATTCAGTTAGTCAGCTTTCAAATTCAGTCTTGTGTGAACTTTACTCTTGTGAATTCTGAATCTGGTAAGAAAGCGATCAGAGACACTTGTTGGCATTCCGAGTGAGCCATGTATTTTACTTGGGAGAGTAATATTTCAGGAGAAATGAACACTTTAACAAACTTTTACTTTACTTTGAGCTTATGCAGAGATAACAGGCAATAGCTACACTTTTCAGCACTTGCCTTAAATGAACTTACGTTAACAACCGAGAGGGACAATGTAACAGGTCGCAACACGTAACCGCATAAAGTTTTCTGATCCAAGTGTAGTTTGGACTTTTGTGAAAAGCTACTTTATTCTTTCATTGTTGGAGGACGATCAGTATAAATTTCTCCACACATCATTGGAAACTGTACTTTTAGCTTGCTTTTACCACTTACAATGAACTGTCATGGCAAGCGAGATGTTGCGGGGAGAAACTAGTTAAAGCAGACAGGGAGGAGAATGACTTCTCATTAATGGAAGGCCGCGATGTTAAGACCTCGAGCAAACTGTTATGTTCCGAAGAGGTGAACAACCGGTAAGCTGTAAGTAAACAAACTGAGAGGGGTGTATGAGACCAGCAGGAGGCGTCAGGCAGGTAGCGGAGAGAAAACTTTCGACTTCACGTCTGATGTTTATGCAGTGCTGTTGTATAATCCTCACTGAAGTGCTAGAAAATGCGAGTGTTTATGTAAATGTGAACGTGTGTAACGCCATGATAAAAATGTATCAAGTATGCGTGTGTGAAAATTTGGAATACCACATCAGCTTCAAGATGGATTTCTAATTCATCATGACGGAGCCCGGAGGGTGATCCAACCTGCCTCCAGCACCCAGGTATGAGCAACAACAAAAATAATGTGTAAATAAATATGTAGGACTATGAACTAATCGATGATCAAATGTAGCTTAGACTGTTAGATAGGATTGTAAATAATTCACATAATAATAATCACAATAATAATAATAATAATTTTTGCACTTTGAGCTAGGGTTATTTGCGCACTTCCTTTACGTAGATGTGTTTGCGTATTATTATGGATCATTTGTAGTAAGTCACTTTGACAGTTTAGGATGCTATATTATTAGATTTCAATGAGAGTAATGCTGAATTATTATAATAGATATCATCATGTTATTATAACGTTGGTTATGAGCGATATTTCTGTTGATGTTATGATTTTGTAGATGCCGCCTTGTTGATTTTAATGCTTACTTTTGCTACTTGCGCATTCAGCTTGTTTTATGTTGTGGAATCATCATTCAGATGACCGTTTCCGGTAGTTCTTATACCATGTATTTTGCGACGATTTGGGACACGCGAGTATTTATTTCTGTGTGTAATTGCGGTTGCACATTTTCAATAGCTGTGTTTTGAGAGGCAATCTCGTCATTTTTAGTAAACAGTTAGTGACAGGAAGCCATTGATAAGTCAGCTCTGATATTTTGTGATATGTGAAGCAGAGAATGATCTAGAGATCGAGCTGAGTGAATAATATCCCTGATGATCTGCGTTGATAATGGAAATGTGATATTTGGACCATGTCATGAACTGTCGTAAGAAATAGAGATGTGCACGACAGATATTTCGCCCGCCGGATACGAGCGAGGCCGTATTATGAGGTACTACGTCGAGAATAATGATGAGTAAATAGAATCGAGAGATGAATATTTTAACCAAGAGTGTTAAATACGTAACGACATGGGTTATGATTGTAGGCAGAAGCCTGTATTTTTTTAAAATAGTTCCAGGGAAAGCAGATGCTCGGCAAATATGCTAGTTAAAGTACGAGGTACATGTGAGCAGAGCGACGAATCAATGTGCATTTTGACAGTCATGTAGAGTCATGGATGACATGCAATAGCAGTAATTATTGTCCATAAAGGTTAAATAGTGTCATGGCCAGACATTTGTCGTCTGAGGTTAGAGATTGCCGTCAAATTCACAATATTTTTGCTACTCGTAGCGGGGAAAATTTACTGTAGACTCCGTTATTTGCGCATTTCATCCTTATTAATTTTCAGCAGGCAGCGATGTTGGGATCTAGATTTGTTTATTTATTATTCTTTCTTCATGTACCTTTTATTACCGTTTATTTGTAGGATGTGATCGTATGTGAATTATTTGTATTTGATTTGATGTAAATAGATAGGTGTAGTTAGGCTAGTTTTGATTTCTGTATTTTCTTTTGTTGGAGAAGTGTTTCTCCATTAACAAGTTTAATTATGTAAATAAGATTTCATGTGTTAGGATAAGTGATCATCGATTAGGTCATAGTCAAAACCATAGTAGTGGTATGCTCGTACCAGACATTCAGTAATTACCAAACCTTTAAAATCCACTACATTTTAATTAGGAAATGAAGCGATGTTTAATAAACCAGTTGTATCATAACTGCCGCAAATGAATTAGGTAAATGAGATGGGATCTGCCTCCATCTAGTGGTGGTACCACAAATAATGAGTTCGTGATGAAATGCAGTCAGCGGCAAATTAAGTAAAAATTTTAATGTACAAGGATCGCTGTCATTTGAAGTGTAAACATGAGGCACTTGGCCTAATTACTTTATATTAAAAGAAGTCCAGGCTATCACAGTCATGCAGGTGAAGTTTAAATAATTAAATGAGTGATTGTAACACTCAGGTTCATGTGTCAATAATTTCCTTTTCAACCACGAGTAGTTTGAATGTGACAGTGGTTATGTGGTAAGTGAAGTACGATGTTCATGGCTGTTTTCTTTGAATTCTGTCTTTTATTTGTTACACATGGTTAGAGTAGTCCACGATTATTTTAAAGTTGGGTGTTTCCCAACTGAGTCACATGTGTTAAATACTTGATAAACACCTCTGAGTCAGTGTTGATTTGATGACTTAACTATTTAATTAATTAATTAATTAATTACACTAATTTATTTTGATAGACATTTTTCTATGTATTACAATTCAGTATTTCAAATGAGGTGGTGTTTCCTGACCAGAGTTTTGAATTCTTCACGCCATCGTCTTGAAGACAGTGTCAACGTATTCTGGAGTATTTAAATTTTGATCGACTTTCAGTCAGTTTTATTAGGCAGAGAATTGAGTTAGTGTAAGGCAGATCTTTAATTTTTCTTAATTTCATTTCATTTCACTTTGTTTATTGTTCACCAGTTTATTTTCATAATTTTGGCACTTTGCACTTTGTTCAATAAATCACTTTGTTACTTAAATTTTAATTCAGGCTTTGGGTACCGTCATTTATAGTTAGTTTACCCCATCTTTTCATTTCCTCACTCCCTGATCGACGTGTGGCCTATCACCGGGGATATTATCGGACGCACCGCGACTGAGGAAGAAGAGTCTACATGCAGCGGTGAGTATCATTACGTGTTATTTATTACAGGAGCAGCCGGCGCACAGAAGAAAGAAGAAGTTCACCGCATTTGTTGCCTTGAAAAGGGCACAACACTGAACTGGGGTAAATTAACTCTCAGTGAACATGTACTGATGATCCTCACACGTACTAAAGTACAGGGCACAACGGGGTACTCCCACGTAGATCATCATAACCGATTAAGAAATATACCGATAGTTTATCTGGTGACAGTACTCGCAGAGATTCAGGGTTAATCCACATCTTAACTACCATCCTATGATATACACCAGCGTAATTCAAAGGCATATTCTTATCCAATCATATAACAGTCAATTTTTCTATAAAACATTGCGACCAGTAACATACCACGATGGGGCTGATGACGTAGAGTTAGGCCCCATTAAACAGTAAACATCAACATCATATCACGATAGCTAATCCTGTATTTAAAACAACTTCTACTCTCAATCTCCGACACAACATACTCATGTTCGAACTATGCCGTCGTCGTCGCTTCATAATTACCGTATTGACAAATTTAAATTGTATTCTCGAAGATTTGTGTTCTTTAACCTTCCCCGGATCCAAACACGATATCTTATAAGCCTACAATAGTTTCATCATGAAATCATAATATGATAAATAGCATTATGTTCATACCGTATGTCGTTTCTCTCGATGATACCTGATACTTCGCTATTCTCATAAACCACCATCAACATGCACATGAAATTCCTACTCGGTGGTAAATAAATCTGGCCTAAACATAACGTCATCTCACGCCTACGTTATGCGTCGAGGTTTGAGATCACGATCGATTAATTATTTGACAATCACAATGAAATAAAATTTCATACACGGAAACAAATAACCAGTCATAAAATATGCTCGAAGACCCTCATCAAATATAATGATCAACGCATCATGTTTACACACTTAAGGGCCAAGATCCTGTCAAATACGGCCAATGCTGGATAAAATATCAATCATTCCATAAAATACGCTTGAAAGGATCAATTTGTCTCATTCAAGCTACTGCTATATGCATCATGGTTTTTCCTAAGTTTAATTACACACATCTAAATAGAAATGGCAATTAAGAGGGACAATTTATAAAGGTTTGCAAAAGTTGCCGCTTAGTTGGTGATTTTTTTTTTTTGCTATTTGCTTTATGTTGGCAACGACTTACGCATGGCAATAGGATAGGAAAGGGCTAGGCGTGGGAAGGGAGTGGCCGTGGCCTTAATTAAGATACAGCCCCGACATTTGTCTGGTGTTAAAATGGGAAACCACGGAAAAACATCTTCAGGGCTGCCGACAGTGGGGTTCGAACCCACTATCTCCCAAATGCAACCTGACAGCTACGTGACCCAAACCGCGTAGCCAATGGCTCTGTGGTGATGAATTTCATGCCACCCTTTCATGGATTGGTAGGATCTGGTATTCATTATCACTTGAGAGTGCCTATGCATTAGGGTACACAATCTGGAACACCTCACTTCGGTTCCAATACTATCACACTTCACTTCCCGCAGATGAACCTGGAACTTGGTGTCCTATTTTGTCCAACGTCCATTTTGTCATCGTCAATGACCAACAGTCTTGAAAATTGAACAACAAAAATCCTGCGAAAATCTGTCTGCGCATATACAAAATCTGAGCGCAGCATTATCGATGGAGGTTAAAGTTAGGAAATATTTCACAGGAGCTCGGCAAGACGTTACTTGAATCTGACTTCAGCATGGATCAAGCTTGGCGCGAAGAATGGGCTACATCAAACATTGACGAACTATAGTTAATATCTAATCCTTGTAGAGAAACTCCTGGTTACAACTTAGCGCAAAAAATTTGGACATCATTGAACTGAATGCGAAACAATCACGTTTGATATAGGTTCTGGCCGCATAAATGGGGAATGGTAGAGAGCGTTCCAGTTACATTGGCAATGCTCAATAGTCAATAAAATGCTCGCTGAAGAACTTTGAGGGGAACATTCATGACTTACATGCGGTCACTGAAGAAGCCATCAGCTGGTTGACATATCTGGACATTGAGTTATGTTAGAGTCGCTGTTAGCTGGAAGTGCTGGTTACAGCTCTTCTTCACATTTTGATAACATGTGTTCATTTTTCTCATTGTAGTACCTAAGAGTAAGTGATTATGTAAAATACTGTATGTATCCTTTAAGCATAATACCTACATTCATATGTGATTTATGACGGCAGATTTTTCGCGAATTTCCTAGAGAATAACCTGTTTGTGTTGAAAACTAAAGTGAGCATTTCTGCAATTTTGTAATAAAATCAGTACAAGCGAAAGGTTTAGGAAACCCCAGACATAAACGTTCTTACAGACATAAAGAGATAAACAGAATATTGCTTCCCAAAATAATGTTTTCCATTTGTCCCTGTTCAGTTCTCTCGCAGTTTACATCTTCAAACCCAACTTCTTAAAATTGCAGAAATACTCTCCTCAAATTTAAAATACTTTCTGGGAAATACTATATTCGATACAAAAATCCGGCATAAATATCACAATGTACAATACAAGATCGGCAACATCAGCAAGAGAATAAAATATGTTACCAGGTCAACTTACCTAACCTACTTCTATTGTGAACAAAAACAAACCTTTTTGGCACTACATCGCTGATACCCCTTGGCCAACCAAGTGAATGCTGCTCTGCTTGAAGGTCTGCAGATTAAGAGATGACACATGACCATCCCGAAGAATCCTTTCAGTCGTTATTCTTGGCTTTCTAGAACAGGGCTGCTATCTCACCGTAAGACAGCTCCTCAATTGTTCTCACGAAAGCTGAGTGGAAATTAAACTACCATTCAGACCCAGGTAAAAATGCCTGACCTGATTGGGAATAGAACCCACGATCTCCGAGTAAAGAGCAGGCTCGTTATATTTAGAAAGCGGGGGCGGCGCTAAATATTCACACACTGTGAAAATAAACATCATAATGTCGACGTTCTGATTTTAGTGAACTGTAATGAAGAGCATTGTCTGGAGTGCTTACGTATGCATGTGAAAGTTAGACACCGGGGATATACATAAAAACGAAGTTTGGAAGTAACGGATATGTTGATGTGGACAAGAATCGTTTTACCAGTTGGATATGGAAGACAAGTAATATCCAGCTTCACCAAGAAATAGATCAAAAAGGAGTCTCGTTAAGGAGATTGACAGAAAGAATACAACAAGAAAACCGTGGTGCACACTTTTAGACACGATGACTTCCTTTGCAAATTCTTCGAATAAAATGTTGTTGGCAAGGGGAGAAGAGAAGGAACAAAAGAGTGCTGTTTCAAAATCTTAGCTGCCAGCATGATCTGGGGCTGGTACTGTGAGCTAAAACGAACTGATCGAGACGGTTGTATCGACAAGGTTTAGCCTTTAGAGCATGAATGAAGCGTGTATTTGACCGAATGTATTGATGTTACTAACAGATAGATACATTTTATTGTTAACACCTAAAACATTTTGTAACGAACCTCCATTGGATGAAAGAGCAAAATTCATGTCACATGTCAGGATCGTCTATGAATATCAGTATAGTTAGTAGAGCAAAATCTACGAGCGCTGAGGCAATGACTATCCAAACACCAATGAACCGGTCACGTGCCTAACCCAGCAAGTGACGCATATTCTTAATTGTAGAAAGAAGGGCAGCAAAAATAATACAAGGACCTTCTGAGTGTCAAATTGGCTTTGACAACTGGGTGGATATAGCGTGTGATTGGTCACGAGGGTCCTCAACATCTTGAACAATAGCGACGAAGGCACGAGTACGAGCAAGGCCATTGTACAAAATAACGAGTAAGTTAGAGAAGACCTGACCACCAAACTCTACAATAACTAGGAACTTCGATAGATTCAACGTGCCAGAAATGCGGCAGAGCTTGTGGTCCTAGAATTGGTTTCTTCTCCCATTGAAGAACCTACTGTATAATTGGTTACACCGATGCGCTCGGAAGGAAATAGTTATACTTCTTAGCAAGTGAATGTCTATAATACTATAGTCTGTGTCAAATGACCAGTTATTTCCGTTGTGGTCATTTTCAGGAAATGCCTTGCGCAAGTAATACTCAACACACTGAATTTTTCAGCGGTGTGTATGACGTTGAGTGGTTGGGATAACGCGACAACATAGCAGCCGCTTGATTGGACACTTCCGAGTGGTCTCTTGAGGCCAAAATGCTTCTCATTTGACACAAACTATAGTGATAGCTGCAGTTAAGGTATGTACAATTAAAGCTTTTAATATCAATATTATTAGAATAATATATTTGTATAGACATTGTTACCGTGGTTGGTGGATCAGCAGAGGTGAAAGAAGGTGCTGGGGTGAATGGGTCTAACTACTTTGTCCAGAAAGAATTTAAACAGAAATGGGAGGTTATATTCTTTGAACAGCAACAAGTTAACAAATCCTCACTTCGTGAGAGAACAATTGCATAGCAAATTAAAAACAAGATTCAGAGAAATGTTTTTTTCAGATTTTAAAGCTTTAACACCTTTCGGCTTCAAGCCCTTAGTTTTACAAGTTTTGAGTGGTAGCTCAAAACCCAAATTTTGTTTCAAGAGCAGAAATACCCTAATACGCGGAGCCCTTGCTCCTCATTACAATATCAGGCCTCCCAGAAGCACGTTTACAATACATAAAACAGCTGACACGCTCTCAATTTTTCGAGCCTATTAAAGGCCATACCAGGCTTTACCATTAATTGCCCTCAAGGCACAACTTACAAAATGAAACGGGGGTATCTTGTACCCAACCTACTGGGCCTTAGCAGAAAAAGAACAGGTTAAGTAAATGGCCCGACATACCAAAGGAATAGAGGCGTGAATTTGCACTCCTACATGAAATTTCTTAAAACCTAAAAGGCACTAGGCCAATGAAACAGGGGCTAGTCCCTAACTATGGAGGTGACCCGTATAAGAAAGAAATCTGAACATTACGGAAGAAAAGAAATTCAGTTACCAAAACGTAGTCACCTCAAACCAAAATGAAGGGGAGCTCGAGAGGGTAAATCACTCTCTATCCCTGAATTACAGTCACAAATTTACTTAAGTTTTTACATAAGCTGGTAGAAATTTACATATTTATAGAGATGGGTTACATGGTGAAGGTTTCGGACCTTTCCCGCGGGTTAAACTGCTGAGCTAGCAATAAATAAAGATGTTAAATGGCCATTACCTTATTGAAGACCTGCTCCCAGATGAAAGAGGCGCTTCCTGTCTCCTGCGTCACGTCCACACTCTTAGGTGTTGATGAAGTGGCCGAGGGACAAGAAAATCAGCAGTATATAAACCCTCGGGAATGTTCGAGACCATTCATGAATAATCAAGCCACACCCTCTTACTTTATTGGTCAGTCTTGAAAGTACACTCAAAATCGAAGAAGAAAGACACGATTGGTCAAAAATTAATTACAGAAATTCTGGATTGGCTAAGTTCAAAACCGGTGGAAAGAAAAGATTAATATTGCCAACCCACAAATGAAAGAACGAAATTTAGTAAAAAGAAAATTTATGAGTACAGAATTTCTTCAAGAAAGTTCCTTCACTTCGCACCAGGGTGCATGATCATAATTTTTAGGCAGTGACATCTGTGAGAGAATGTCCAAACTTCTTGATAAATAGTAAACAAAAACACGTCGAAATTCACACAGTGACATCTTGAGAGGAAAGTTTTAAGTAGGTCCAGTTTTAAGTTCACTCTTTCTCCTGTAGAGGAGTACTTTAAGGCGGAAAATTCAAATGTGCGGTGTAGGTGTGTACCACCAGGTACAGACATTATTAGAATAGTACAAATTTAGCGTAACTAAGCCAAGAGCCTTCAAAGATATGAACAGGATTCTTTACTGGAAGTGTGCAAGTGGGAAAATCGCAATCCTGGGAAACATTTCCAACAGGGATTCTATAGTAAGAAAATACGATTGTTACTTCCTGATAACTGTGGTAAAACCTGCACTACACAATACGGACTGTGTTTAAGAAGCCCGTATATCTGATTTAATGGTTGATAAACCGAGCTCGATAGCTGCAGTCGCTTAAGTGCGGCCAGTATCCAGTATTCGGGAGATAGTAGGTTCGAGCCCCACTGTCGGCAGCCCTGAAGATGGTTTTCCGTGGTTTCCCATTTTCACACCAGGCAAATGCTGGGGCTGTACCTTAAGTAAGGCCACGGCCGCTTCCTTCCCACTCCTAGCCCTTCCCTGTCCCATCGTCGCCATAAGACCTATCTGTGTCGGTGCGACGTAAAGCAACTAGCAAAAAAAAAAAAAAAAAAAAAAATGGTTGATAAGGGAGCGTATAATTAACATTTCTCTAACTGTCGTGCTGTTTACAAAAGGTACACTGTCCTGCTGGATAAGCTGTTGCCTAACTACTCTGCGAAGTTATAGGATGTATATGCTGTAGTGTCTGTCAGCCACCAGTAATCGGTGCTTACAACGGCTGTTCCGGGTCTACTGTAGCCAAAATCTTGCCCTTTAGCCACGGCGTAGCCCTGTGACTGCAGAAGTAGTCCAGATCGATGATGTCAGAAGAATCTGTGGACAAGCAACATTTGATTACCTGAAGAGGTTGTAATGCTTGTAAACTGTTTCCGATTTTTTCTATAGTCTCACCCTATTATTATATTGACGTATTGCTGAACTATACCCGTTTCACCCAGTGCAGTATCTCATTCCAGGATAATGATATCCCCGCACCCTCTGCACTTTACAAGAAACTACGGAAAAACATCTTCATGGCTGCCAACAGTGGGATTGGAACCCGTCACCCGAATGCATGGCTAGAGCTGCATCTCGCTCGGTATCGCTATTACTAGCTTGGCTTCTGGGATCCTCTACTGCTATAGAAACTGGTGTTATATGCAGCTACTGCTGCTTCATGTAAGGGGTTGGGGACATCTCGGTGTACAGTATTTATTATGTCTAAATACCTGATAACTTGTGTGGCTATGTTATTGGTGCCGGTATGTGGGTCTGTGTGTAACTGAAGACTATGGTTTGGAAGGGAGTGTTCACCGCTCATATGCTAAAAATCATCCTGATTAACTTGGAGTTTAAATGAGAACGTAGGTAAAACTCTACCTCTACTCTGGATGCAGAACAAGAAAATATGTTCAGTTTTGACGTAATAAATCATAAATATTGTGAGTGAACCTGCAGCTGCTAATTGAATGCTTCTTGTTATTTCAATCAAGTTTAATAAATGGTAATAGGTGTGTGAAGCTTTTGTCTGAAGTAGTTCGGACGTCTGATTTGATGTGAAACCTTGATAATAAACTTAATGGCGACGTCAATCATACGACATGGTGTAAACACGCCAGTAACCAAGCAACTAACTGCATGTGTCTCAATTGATTCGTCTACACATGGCAGGTATTTCATAACCTTAAAGTAAGACTTCAGAAAGTTGGTAGCTTGGAAATGTATTAGTCGTACCAAATTGTGCAATGACAGTCACTGCCAGATTGTTGCCCGGAATCATCTCCAGGTATCATTAAGGGACTCAGTTTTTGATGATAATCATGGATCCAAAACTTGAAATTTGCTTCTCGTTAGAAAATATTCTTTGATCCTAGCTTTGGTAGTGTGTAAAGGGGGGGCCATGTTACCTAAGATGAAAGAAAATGAGGCACTAATCTGCTAAGAAAACGCAGGAAGTCAAGACTTAAAAATCTGGAGCATTATAATACTTCATAAAATGCAGTATGTTTATATTCAAAATGTCCCTCATATATCAAATTTTATCTAGCCACGATGAATTTTTCATGAATGTTCAAATTAAACCAAAAATGAAATTCCAGAGAAAATTTTCAAATACCATTGTACTGAGACAAGAAGAACATTTTCCGAGATATGTTACAAAATGGAAATTTAAAAAAGTATGTTTGGTATAACATACCGATTATTACAGCTGTTTTCTTGAAGCTATCTGAAATATCCCTCCATAATATAAATTTGTTCAACGTGGTTGCAGGCATGCAATAAGATATATATTTTCGACCTTTTCTCTTGTACATTTTGGAACTTGACACTTCTGTAAGAGACTTGTTGCTCACGGAGCGATTGATCGAGATTCTCTTCAAGTTGATGACATACTCAGTCGACGTACTCAGATATAACAGCACGAAAATATTTATCTTTTAATGATGCATAATGAAACACTATAGGCTAAATAATAATAATAATAATAATAACAATAATAATAATAATAATAATAATAATAATAATATAATTACATAATAAAATATATAATAAAAATCATCCTGATTAACTTGTAGTTTAAATGAGAACGTAGGTAAAACTCTACCTCTGTAATGCTACCGACTCTGGATGCAGAACATGAAAATATGATATAATTATAATAGATTATTATTATTATTATTATTATTATTATTATTATTATTATTATTATTATTATTATTATTATTATTATTATTATATTTTTGACATATTCCTACTCATATCAGTTCAGTATTGACTATTCGAGTGTATTGTTGGTGTGATGCGAATGTAAGCGACAAGTGCCTGGATCAAGTAAATATTTTATCTTGTAATGATAACATTTAAAATTATTGAATGTCTGACACTTCTAACTACTTATTTTTTTACAGTTTGCTTTGCGTCGCACCGACACAGACATCTTTTATGGTAACGATGGGGTAGGAAAGGCCTAGGAGTGGGAAGGAATCAGCCGTGGCCTTAATTAAGGTACAGCCTCAATATTTGCCTGGTGTGAAAATGGGAAACCATGGAAAACCATCTCCAGGGCTGCCGACAGTGGGATTCGAACCTACTAAGCACACGGCCAACTCGCCCGGTCTCTAACTACTTTAAGAGTATGGAGTATGCTACGTACTGTATATCAATGTCTTAGTAGAGAAATTACCTTCCTTTCCTGTATGGGTGTAATTATCACGTGATCAATACCTATTTGTATAGGTGAATCCTTTACTGCATCTTGTATAAACTCGCATTTAGTATTACTAAGAGTACTTCGGCAATATTCCTTACGTAGTACTTTGTGTTGGTGAGTTGTGTTTGGTAAGTTACGTGTTATGGTATTATCATTTTCCTAGTGTTCGCATACACGCTATACAACATGGTACCCTATTACTTTCATGTGTGCTTGACATGGAAATAGTGGGAGAAACAGTACAAGTGGCTGGGGGGAGAAAAACACTACATATTATGTCTTGACTTACCCCTATCTGCAGCATCGCCTTTCGATGAAACATCCTGTCGCAAACATAATACTTACTCTTCTTCAGTCATCCTTGAATAAACAAATTATAAAGAATACAAACTTTCGACACTAAAGTTGCGTTCAGAGTGTTGTCTCTCGCGTTTATTCATTAGTGTTACGGTTAATTATTGTTTTCAAGGCACAGCCAAGTTATTTTGGTAGGGGGATTAGGACTTTCAGGGGTAGAGGTGTTTTCAAAAACAAAAATAGTGGAAGAAAATATAAGCGCTATATGTTTAGTTATAAAACAGATTTTTTCGAATAAAATGCTTTCAAACGTGTTAGAGGCACATTTTACAACTTAACATACAGTATTTCATGAAATAAAATCTAAGCTATCTTCATAGCAAATGCACGTATGATTTGTTCTGTAATATTTACCAGGGTAGCCCTCTGTAACGCGTAAAATATTAATTCCACGTAAACAGTTTATTTAATTAAGTGGCGAATAATAAGCATATTTGATCCTGGCTCGTCTGGTGGTATTTGAAGGTATTCACATACGTCAGCCTCGTGTCCATAGATTTAAGGACATGTAAGAGAACACATGCGGGACAAAATTCCGGCACCTTGGCGTCTCCGAAAACCAAGAAAAGTAGTTAGTGCGAAGTAAAAGTAGTAACATTATGATGAATATGTTATATTTACAAAGACACAGTTAGTTTAGGCATATTTATATTCAATTAAGTCGCAGATTGTGAATAGGTTATGTGGCAGTATTAAGACAGCAGTCGGAATTGTTTGAAATTTCTTAATTTATTGTTTTAAAAATTATTTCTTGTTGTATAATATTTTATTTTGTTTGTACTTTTGGATTTGGAAGAATTATTTTGATTTCATAAACCTGGACTTATGTAGATAATTTTAAATTAAGTTTTGGAAACTCCTTTTTATGTGTTGTATCAAAATTATCATTTATCTGTGAATTTTAATATTTTTGTTTTTATTGTTGTTAAAATTTGTGAAATTGCATGTACTACACGTGCAGTTCTGGAAGCGCGTTTCCTGTTCTCGAACATTTATCACTGTGTCAGCAAGAACGAAGAGACTTTTGATTGGAGAAAATACGAGTTAATGTAATTGGTGAATGTGAAAGTTGAAGGTAAATTCTCATTGGTTCTCTTTGGTGGCTGCACCATTTCCTGGTTCTGGATCTTACCCCGCTCCTTCGGTGGGAGCGAGGTATGATCTGAGTCTTTCATTATCTGACCATCGTAGCGAGCGGTCGTGCCCCCTCCTGGGAAAACCTGGTCTCAGGGTAAGCACAGTTTCTGATTTTATTTCGGTTTTCAACTTCATTTAAATGTAATAATTTCTTTTCCATACGTAGGTGTTTATCCTCGAGTTTCACGTTCACCGCTAAATTGTCGAAATGACTTAGATTTTCAGCTAAGATCTTGTACTATTTGTTTCAGGCGCAATGCCCTTTTTCTTAACTTTGTAAAGTATAAATTAATTATCCCTCGGGTTTGCCTCCCGGTATTTCTGTGTCGCCTTACATAAGTACTGAAAATCTATGCACCTTACCTGAAGTGTTTTAGGTAGTGATGCAAGTTTTGTGTACCTCTGTGTTTGGTCTTATTTCTACTTTTGTGTAGATTGGAATCAGCCCTCATTTTATCATCATGTATCATTGAATTTTCTATGGATTAAAAATCCGTGATTAAATTTCTTTCAGTGCATTGCGCATGTCTACAGGAGCGGTTAACACTTAAATTTACCTTAGTAAAGAACTTCATTTTGAGTTTTTGATTTGTTTCCTTTTAAAATAAATGTGTGTAATCCAAGGGCAACTGCCCTCTATGTTTTCTTTCTTCACAAAAGGCTACTTTCCATTACCTCTCAGGGTTCCACGCAGCTTTCCACATCCATTCTGTAGTTGTCATGTTCCCTAACCTGTTTGTTTACGTTTCGTGCTGCGATTTTTTGTTGGACCTTAAGTTTTATCTTTCTGTGTTTAAAATTTAATTATCATTACTTTTTTATTCGTGTAATCAAGCCAGTCCCGGTTACAGTTTAACATTGTTATATGTAATCATACCAATACTTTGTATATATATATACGACGTAAATCAGACAGTCTGTATAGGTACATTATTAGGGCATACTTGAGAAACCCAGTTATTTTGGTACTAAACCGTTGAAGCGGGAGATCTCCAGGTAGTTACTTGATGCCACAAGTTCCAAACGGAAAATGAAATTGGTTGATTTAAGCAGTGACAGGTAGTGAAATTTCCAAATGAGCAGCATATACTGTAGTCATTAATCCAGGAATAGTTGCGTAAAAAGTAGAAATTTAAAATTGGAAGAGACGTATGAACAAGGAAGCGTGTTCTTGATTTATCGTCGACGTTCGATGTATGTTCGCTGTGATGAGCACTTTTCTTAACCTTTTACTGCATAATGTTTCCATGAAGCAGCGTATCACTTTTCACCTTTGTAAGTGAACACAGAGTGTGGACAGAGGTAGTTTTATGGCACACCTGGAACTGTACAGTAAAATTTAAAGCTTAAGATTTTCTTCATGATACGCAAGCGAAAAATAATTCATGTAGTAGACGGTTAAGCATGTTTGTTTTAGACTCTCGTGTGACCTACGGACAGCGTTAAGGTTCATATGATTGAATTGGCGCGCTCGGCTACGCAGTACTGCACCGCGTGCTGGGTTCATTCCTCGAGAGGCCGCTACTCCATACCCTATCCGCAACTTGCACTGCCCAACAGCTGATTTGAAGCCACGCTGACATACGTTTGAAAAGGAAGGCTGTTCAATATTGGAGAAGTGGTAAGTGGGGCTTGTTTTCGTTTTTGTCTGTGAAACAAAAGTTTCATCGTGTCAAAAGCAAAAACGATTTATATTTGTGGGAAAAGCATGCAAAGAACACTGGGACGCGCTGCGTCAAATTGAGGGCAATTGCGCATCCTGTCGGAAAATATCGATTTTTCCCATCAAAATAATGAAATAGTTCACGATGTGACCATCCTGCAGAGGGCTATGCAAGTTGTTCATGAAGAAAAATACGAGGGTATAAAGCATGCCACACGTAACTTTAAGAAGCGCAATGAAAATAACAACCATTAAGACGAACAAGCAGACCAACAAAGAAGCAGAAACCATGGCAGCAGCAGAAACATTCGTAAAAGAAGTCCATCGACGAGTGAACCAACACGCGCTGTAGTTCTGGGTAACCAAGAGCGCCAATTTAAAGATGCGAACTTTAACACTTTCTGTAGGTCGCATAAGTTAATTTCTGAAATAAATGTTTTAGCCATTGAAGCGGGAGATCTCCAGGTAGTTACTTGATGCCACAAGTTTCAAACAGAAAATGTAATTGGTTGGTTTGAACAGTGACAGTTTGTGAAATTTCCAAATGAAGCAGCATATACAGTAGTCATTACTCCAGGAATAGTTGCGTAAAATGTACAAATTTAAAATTGGAAGAGACGTATGAACAAGGAGGCCGTTGTCTTACTCTTGGCTCATTTAACGTGTGTGCAAAATTTACTTAAGATCCATGATTCCCCGGTACGTGCCCTTCTTTTGTAAGTAGAATGTGACGGGTTAGTTGCGAGATGGCTTGGAATTTCATTTGTATGAATAAGCTTGAGTGGAATATTTTCTTGTAATGGTTCTGGACAAAGCCCCTTTTGACGGCTTTTCGTCGAATTCGAAATCTAACTCTAAAATTGTTTTCCCTTTCTGGAATTTTTCAAATGTTATCACATTTCCATCACTATATCTGGTCCTACGGAAGACCTTGCACCGCGGTATCAGCGCAAGGAAGAGCTTATTTACGAACTTTTAATTAGACAGGTCCAGTCTGGTGGTACGGTTGCGATAGACGCAGCTAAACCTAAAGAATCTTTAGAGTTTCCCATCCGTATTCAAGTGTATGGGGACAAGGAAATACTACTTGTCTTTTTTTTCAGTTTTTGAAGTAGGTGAACCTTCTGGAAATCATCTAAAGCGTGTTCAAGCTAGATTGTTCAATTTTTACAATAAGGCTAGGGACATATTGTATCTGAAACTGAGGGACGATTATGCTAGTATAGCTAATATTCTAGTTGAACATATTTCTAAGTTGTCAAATAAGGTTAATCAATTGTTGTCTGGAGCCGCTAGTGCTAAGGATGACTATCTTCCACAAGCAAACGTACAAACGGACGAGGACCCTACTAAGTCTTCTGAGAGTAGGGAATCCGCTAATCAACAAATTTCTGCCCCATCTGAACAAGTTAATCATCCATACAACTTCCACCTTTCATCATCAGTAATGCCGCTTTTGAATACCCTCAACCTTCTATGCTGTCTCCGATTATTTCACCAGGTTTCAGTAGCTTGCCCCACCCATTAGCCATGTTGCTAAAGGGCATCTCAAAATTTTCGGCCAAATTATACTAATGACGTGATTACTTTTATAAGGTTTCTGATGGAATTTCAGGATCATGCTTTAGTGTTTTCCCTTTCTCATTCTCTAATTCTCCAAATCTTTTACCCATACTCTGTTGGTGTCCTCTCTGATAAAATTGTAAAGGCAATAGTTGATAGAAGTTCTATAGAAGTCTTCCATGCCCATCTCTTAACCAGTTTCATCCCCGCAAGAGCTATGTTCTTGTTGATACAAAAGTACTATTTCCGAGTCCAAAGGCTGGACGAGAATTTAGCTGACTTTATTCGAGATATCAAGTTCTATACAATGGTGTTCGCCCTTCATTACTCAGAATATGAGATTGTCGAAGGGATTTCTCCTGCAAACAGGTCTTATTTGTGTTTTGCTTCTCGACCTCAAACATTTTCGGAACTTGAGGCTATGGCAGTGTCAGCGGAGGGAGTTAGGTACGCAGACACTTAAAGAATAACTAGGGAGCTTCCTCGGTTGTATAATAGATCTCGGCCACCACCTCGTCGAACCTTCTCTCCACGCAAGTGCTTTGCATGCGGATCAGCGGACCACCTGGGAGACAAGTGTTCTTTCGTGAAATCCAGTGGAACTAGGAATGGAGCAGGGCCATCCCAGGGATGTTTTAAGTGTGGATTATTTACTCATCTTGCTAAAAACTGTACGTCACCTAACATCACACCTTCCTGTTCCACTTCTAATGCTGCCTCCACTAACTTAGGCTATAGGAAGTGACTAGCACCCCCGGCTCAGTCACCAACTTCAGCTTCTCGGGGCTCAACCCAGGTCAAGTCGGCCACCGAACTATCTGAGAAGAAAAGACCCTCTAACATATCCTTCGAAGGTCCGAAGGAATGCCTCAAAATCGCCACTGAGACCCCAGGATTTGTGCATTTCTTCAAAATTGGAATAAACAATGAACCTGTCTCGGCTCTGACCAAAATATGGCTTCCGATTGAGACAGCTAAAAATAGAATTCAGGAAACTCAATCGTCAAAAATTACCAGTGTTTCCTAAATTCTATTTCTGTTATACTCAGGAAGTGTTAGCTCTATTATTTCTGAGAAGTGGTATTCTAAATTGAAAGTATGTTGCAAATTTCCTGATATTCTGTCAAATATATTTCGGCGAATTCTTCATCCTTAGAAATGTTAGGATTTACTCATGCTAAAGTACGCATTTCTAAATTTACCTGTAAAATTTTGTATGTTGTCAAACAGTTGTCATGCCCTGTGATATTAGAGGCGGATTTCATGTCGCATTCTGGTCTTGTGCTCGATCTTCAGAGCAAGTCTTGCGCATTCAAATTTGAAAGTAGTTTCCAAATTCTTCTTTTAAAATGTAGTTCTGCTTCATCTTCTTCAATTTCGCTTACCCAGAGTGATATGTCGTTAGACTTTAGACATCTACCAGACCAGGCTGATAGTATTCGTAAGTTATGTCAGTGTTTTCCCGATTATTTCGAAAAACCTTGGTGTTACTGACTTAATTGAATATTAGATTGAGGTAACTGATTCAATCCCTATAAGATTTCCTCCATATAGGCCATCTCCACCTAAAATGCTCTTAAGGAGATTATTGATCAAATGTTGAATGATGGCATTATTCGACCACCAAAGTCGGCGTATTCATCGCCCATCTTTGTTGTACCGAAACCCCAAGGCGTTTTCAGGACTGTCATTGATTAAAGGGTGTTAAACCGTAATGTCGTATTGCAATCTGTGCCCCTTCCTGATCTACATTCATGTTTCTATTGGCTTCATAAGGCTAAGTTCTTCACCATCCTAGATCTTAACCAAACGTACAACCAGATACCTCTGGTGGAAGAATCAAAACATCTGACTGCTTTCGCTACAAATTGGAACTTGTACGAATAAAACCGCGTGCCGTTCGTGCTCCCCACGGGCGCGGATGTTCTTACTAGCCTGCTTCTCCGACATGAAATTCGAACATCTGTACCATTACCTTGATGATGTCATGATTTTTTCTGAAACATTTGAAGAGCAATTATATCATCTTAAGGAAATCCTAAATCGCCTTCGTAAGGCCGAATTAATAGTAAAGTTATCTAAGGTAGCTTTTGCTAAGTCTTCTATGTCCTTCTTAGGGCATATTTTGTCACCCAATGGAGTTTCAGTAGACCATTCTAGAATGCAGGCAATTCGTGATTTTAAGCCACCTAAAGATGTTAAAGGATTCGCTAGATTCATTGGCATGGTGAATTTCCTCAGGAAATTTATTCACAACTTCGCTAAACTTCGTAGGAAAGATGTCAAGTTCGAATGGGGGCCATCACAGCAAGCTGCGTTCGAAGACCTGAAGTAACGCCCCAGTCTGAGCTACGCCAGATTTCTCTAAGAAGTTCATCGTTCAGAGAGACGCCTCATCATCTGCTGTTGCTGTGGTCCTTCTTCAAGAAACCGAACTCGGAAGACGGCATATTTCCTATGCGTCTAGGACCTTATCGGCTCAAGAAACTAATTACTCCTTTTATGACTTAGAAAGACTAGCTGTCCTAACGTAAATAAATAAATACTGCATTAAAATCACTATATTTATTTAATGAAGCCGAGCCTTCAGCCAAATTGCATTGCCCTTCATCAGGGCATGTTAAGTTCCGACAGTGAGCAAAGAAATTCAAAGAAACGTGGAAGTCATGACAGTACTATCCACGGTCTACCCCACTAATTAGACTCAAGGATCGTCGTGCTGTGACTCACCGCCCCCTGTCGATGGTTTCGTGAGTGCGTCCCGCTGTTCCATGGTGGTGTTATGCATGTATTTCTGCAGTACAGGTCTCCATGTATTTGATAACTTGAAGCCGTCTTCCCCGTTGATGTTATTTGGGTGCAGCTCGATCTCTATGGCTTCTCTTACCAGTCGAGCATAAAAGTTTTTTACATGCGTGATGACGTTGGCCTGGTCAAAGAGGATTTCATGGTCTGTTCTTTAGAAATGTTCTGCTATGGCAGATTGGCTTATGACATTCTCCGTGGAGGATGAAAAAGCAACATTCTTTAGCAACCTAATGTGTTCTTTCACCCTGGTACTGACAAGCCTTTTCGTCATACCAATATATGAGCAACCACAACCACATGGAATTTCATACACGCCCGGTGTTTCAAGATGAGATTTTTCTTTGAATGGTCGAAACAGGGATTTCAGCTTCCGGTCTGAGGTGAAAACTGGAATTATATTGTGCTTCCTAAGAATGCACCCTATTCTGTCAGTTATACCTGCCACGTGAGGAAGGTATACTTTCTTCTTTTTACTGTAGTCCTGGTTTGTACTATCCCTGTTAGGCTCCTGATGTATAGCCGTTTATCTTCAAGGATGTTGTCAATTCTCTTAATATACTTGAGCGGTTACCAGCGTCTGCAACGTTATTCACCATAGTAAACAACGTTCGAAGGAGAGCTGCTTATTGGCACGGGTGGTGATGTGAGGACGTATGAAGGTATCTTTCAGAATGTGTAGGTTTCTTGTACATTGCATGGCCTAGTGTACCATCAGTCTTCTTGTATACTAGCACATCAAGAAAATGTAATTTACCTTCATTTTCTACTTCCATCGTGAATTTGATCTTACTGTTAATGGAATTTAGGTGTTCCAAAAATTCATTTAATGTTTCCCTTCCATGTGGCCAAACAGAAAATGTATCATTCACGTAACGATAGAAGCACGTAGGTTTCAATGGCGCTGTAGTTAATGCAGCAAACTCAAAGTGTTCCATAAAAATATTAGCAGCCACTGGTGACAAAGGTGAACCCATTGCTGCTCCGTCTGTCTGTTTGTAATAATCCCCTTTGTAGTAGAAGTAAGTAGATTTTAAACAAACTGCTGCCAGATTGGTTAAGTCCTCAGACAGATATTGTCTGATGTAAGCAATCGTTTCTTCTACTGCTATATTAGTAAAAAGTGACGTAACATCAAAGCTTACCAGGATGTCACCTTCGTCCACGCGTAGCTCACGTAATTACTGCAAGAAGTGTTTCGAATCTTTAACGTGATGTTAAGTCTTTCCTATTTCTGGCTGTAACGGTGATGAAATATAGCGGTCTAACTCATGGGTTGCAGAACCAATGGCACTCACGATTGGTCTTAGTGGCACGTCATTCACGTGTAGTTTTGGGAGGCCATAAATGACTGGAGGTACCGAGTCTGAATTTAGTACGGTCTTCTGCAAGTGTCCTGGAAGTGCTGATCTCTTCACTAGTCGGGTGACATGTGTATTAATTTTCTTGTTGGGATTTCTTACTTTCTTATACGTTTCTTCATCTAGTAGATTGTTCATTTTTGTTTCGTAATCAGCTTTATTCATGATGACTGAAACATTACCGTTGTCAGCCGGAATTACAATTATACTATCGTCTCTGTGAAATTCGTTAGCTTCTGTAAGTTCACCTTTGGTCAGGTTTCGACGTAGTGACTTCGCTTTTTTTCCAGCACGTAAGATACATCTTGACGGATATCTTCCTCCTTGTTTAATGGTAAATCTTTGATGGCGCACTCTACCGCACGGACAATCTTCTCTACTGCCATTCTTCTCGGTGCCGCAGCGAAGTTTAAACCTTTCTTTAGCACTGATGTTGAGTTTTAGTTTAGTACTTTATCAGACATATTTACTATGCCTTGTTATAATCTAATTCCAGTGGTTTGCGTTGGACCATTTTCTGAAATTCCTTTTCTTGATTTTCTCCACTAAACTCCTTTACACATTTGGCCTGCTCATATGTTATCCTGTCTACCAAGGCCCAATGTTCAGTATGCAAGTTAATGCTAATCTCCATGAAAATACTGAGTGTAATTCTATTGTACTAATCCAAATCCTTCCTAGTTTGTTGAATTTGATTTCGCAGCAAACGTCTGCTGGCTTCCGCTAGAATATTCTTGGCTCCAGTAGTTTGCAGATGATGTTTAATCTTGATCAATGAAGGTATGATGTCACTGTCACGCCATCTCTTCAAGAAGGCTAGTCTGGCAATTGACCTAGATATTTTCTTTCTCAATTCAAGGAACTTTCTAACCAATTCGCCTTGGAGAAGTTTCGCCTGTATCTTGAACATGTTAAGTTCGAATTAGAAACCGACAATCAGGCTTTCAGCTAGGCCCCGTCGAACAGGACGTATCGCCCATTGGGCCATCCGCATCTAGCATATCAATTTGACGTGCGACACATTCGGGGATCAGAGAATGAGGTCGCAGATGGGTTAAGCCGCATGTTTCCTGGTGACGTTAAAACCATTGAGCCGGAGAAAATTTCTTATCCTTCTATTTCCATACATTCTTGTATTAGTGCTATTTTGACTGATGCCGCTATGTTATTCCGTGACATTGAGAAATATCAACGGAAAGATCCAGTGCTGGCTCCTATTATGGGAACCTTTTCTTCTGGGGAATATGTCCCTTATGTTCTGAGGAATGGGGTTCTGTGTTGCCCTTTGAAGCATGATTAATAGATGAAAGTTGTAGTTCCGTCTGTTCTTGTGCCCATGATCTTCACGTATTAGAATGAGACCCCATTAGGAAGACATCTATGCATCTTCAAAACTAGAGAAAAATTAGAGAGATGTTATTCTGGAAGAGTATGGACGGCGAAATTAGCGAAATGGTTAAAGCTTGTAAATCTTGTTTGCTTAGTAAGCCCACGTTATCCACTAAACTAGGGTTATTGTTATTTCTTCCAGTATCTCTGCTTGTTGGTTAAAGGGGCCTGACATCGAAGGTCATCGGCCCCTTCAAGTATCTCGCCCTATGGAGCGCTTTTGTATAGATTACGTCGGACCTTTCCCTCAGTCTAAGGGGAACGGGAACAAATTCATCCTCGTGTGTGTAGATAGTCTCACGAGGTTTTCGTGGCTATTTCGGAATAATCTGGCCACCGCTCAGTCTATAATGTCTTCTCTTAATACCATTTTCGCTTCTTTTGGTCTTTGTCAATACATAGTCTCTGATAATGCCAAGGCATTCACCTCTCATGTATTCCGCAAAATATGTTTCGACCTATCCATCTGACATGTAACCTCTGCCTATTACCCACAACCATCTCTTGCTGAGAGTGTTAACCGTACTCCTCGACCTACCTTGATCGCTTATCATCATGAAGACCATTCTAGGTGGGATACTTCACTGCATTGGTTATCTTTTGCATTCAACTCGGCTGTTCACGAGTCACACAAGTTTTCGCCTGCATCTCCCATGTTCAAGTTCGTTCCTAACACGCCATTGTCTAATCTATGGCCAATCATTGTGATTTTGCCAGAGACAATAGACCCCGATAATATCAGGGATATGTGGAGAAAAGATGAAAGTAACCTTAAAGCTTCTCATGAGAAAGTTAAAGAGAAATATGATCTTGGACGGAGGCCCACCAATTTAAAGGTTGGAGACCAACTCATGGTAAGATATTTCATTCCTGCAGGCAAGCTTTCTCCCCAGATTTTATTGACCGTGTATTATTCTGGATTTCTTAACGCCGGTCACCCTCTTGGTGAGCAATCCAGACACCGAAAGAATGAATAGGGTTCATCTGTTCCAAGTAAAACCTGTATGATATCTCTGTTTTTCAGTATAGGCCACCTAGTCATTGCATTGCGAATGTAATTATATTTCTTTCCGTAATAGCTTAGAGTCTTAAATTTTCGTATGTAAGTTGATATCTAAGGTATTTTTGTTTCTTTGTCAACTTTTGTACAAACTTCCCTTCAGTAAGAATCCTTTTCCCGTCTGCCATTACCTTGCCCTGCCTCCAAACTTGAGCCTGGATTACACACGCTCGTTCTCTATGCCACCCGGCTTAACTGCCACACCGACCAAAAACAAGCTCTCTCCATAAAAACAAAAACAGTCGCTGTTGCCCAGGAATTATTGTTGCATTGCTCTAATGTCTTCTGAGGCTCTGTCATAACAACTGGCGAGAGATTCTGGCGCGGGGTAAGGGCCCATCTTGCTCTAGTCCAGTCTTCTTCCCCACAGCAACCTTGAGTACCATCATTAGTGGCAAGGGTTGAGATGCGGTTCCACAACCGCCCAATTCATTGTTGGGCAGAACTTCAATATTTGGTCCCTGGCGACCATCACCATGGCAACTCCTGTCAAGGTAGAGCGAGAGACTATCTGAGGGTACTGGGGGGTCCGGGGGACCCCACTCTGGCATCGGCAGTGGCGTCCGCTCTTGCTGTCAACCTTGGACATAACTAACCGGCGTTATACAACATCATAAACACATTAAGAAAGATTTTCTTCAAATTCCCTTGCGAATGAACTCTTCATCAAGAAATTTACTGACTTTGATCTCTAAAATGACAAAAAAACTGTGTCAAGCGTGGAAGATCTTTCGTGTTTGGAGGTCTGTACCAGAGGTACACCAACTTCATGCATTTAAAGTAAGCGCCTTTTAGAAGGCCATCTGTTATATGGACAGTGAAACTCATTTCTGAAGAAGTTTCGAACCTTATCTCCAGATGACTCTGCTGTCGATTTATGTAATCCCTCTGGTGAGAGGATAAACAATTAAATTTCAGGAGAATTTTTTATTCTAAGGTTTTCAAAACTAAATTGTTTGTAGATTGTTTTTGTTGTTCTAAGGTTCCTAGTACTTCTATCTCTTGCCGCCTGCTAGAAATTTTAGCCAATCGGGATTTTTTATATTTATTGAATCAAACAATACATAGAAACGGTGGATGTTAATAATAATATAAGAGAATTTATTGGACTCCAATCTATTCAATACATTACAGGATGTTAACATTTTTAGTTAAACATCATTACTTGTAACGGTGGATGTTGTCAGGGCTTCGACCCAGAGATTTCTGGGATCTTTTGGGCCATGTTGCCTTTCGATCGCTCCATTGTGTTGGTAGAGGAGACCCATCCCCGGAAGGTCCACCAGCTCAAGGTAACGGCAGACATCTTGTATGCATGTAATAGCCTCAGTAAGCTAGTTTGAAGGGAAGGTTTCAAAATTCTTTCGTAATGTAAACTTCAGTTCTTCTATTTAAATTTTCAAACAAGTCTAAAGTTCTTAGTCTAACTTAGAGAACAAAGAGAGTGAACCCTCCTTTATTCCTGTTCAACTTGGTAGTGGGGTGATTATGATTTCGTAAACTTTAAAATTTACCTTTTCCTTTTTGCCAACGGCCGTAGCCGTGTTGAAACACCGGATCGCCTGAGATCTCCGCAATTAAGCAACATTAGGCGTGGTCAGGAGTTGGATGGGTTGCCACGCGCTGTTGGTGGGGGGTAAGGGAATGGAGGAGCGGAAAGGAACTGGCCACTCTACCGCACGTAAACTCCAGCTCAGGAACACCTCTGCGGAGGTTCGGATCTGCCATCAGGCAGAATAACCCTTACCTACCTTTTCCTTTTTATAATTTAAATTTTTTCTTCGTCTAGTATAGGCTTAGCCTGTGTAACTTCGGGCCATAAATCCGCATAGGGTTTTAAGAATTTTCAATTGAATTTCAAAAGAGTGCAAGTGTTAGCCTACTACCATTTTGATTTACGGGCAGTAACTTTAAACTTTCCTTTTTCACTAAGGCCATGTAAAATGGGCACTTATTACCTCTGTTAAAGTTGTAACTTTTCCACCTCATCAAAACTAAAACACTTGGGGAGATGAAAGTTATTATCTTGGGATACATGAATATTAAATAAACTATTTGTGGCTTGCCCGCAAATTGCCACGCAAATAGAAACAATAAACATTCCATGGTTCCCCATTTCTCTATGTAATGTTTGGGCGCCATGGTTACAGTTTTAAATAAAACTGTAAACCAAAATTTATATTTACTAGCATAGAGACTTACACTTAAATCACAGGGGTAGGATTTTAAATAATTAACCATTAAGTATCGCTTAAGAAAGAAAATTAACGCAATATAAAATACAAATGAATTTATTATACAAAAAATGAGATGAATCGGAAAAGATTCCTTAAAGCGTGGAGGAATTCAGAATTTCCTGAATTTACTATTGCTTGCTTTATCTAATTGAAGCTCACCAATTGCAGCTTCCATTGACGTCATCTGGTTTCCGTGGTTACTCGTTCTCTTCTTCTCGATGTTGAATTTGCTCCATGGACATCCTTCCTTCCTTCTCTGATATGGTACGGGCTATCTGGACTAACACTCCCTGCTTGCCTAGTCTTTAAATTAGACATTGGCCCTATGCTTGTAATAACTGATCAGCGTTGATCGTATGAGGAAAAAATTCAGAGATATGAATTTTTCCATATTAGTAGAAATCTCAAACCAACTGAGCTATACCATTTATACGGTACAGACTTGTACCAAAATTCCGTAGACTTGAACTAAACATAGTTCTTCGTCCACAATATTTACTGAATATCACACAAGCCATAAGCTTGTTTCGTTTCACGTAGATCCGATAACATAACCGCAACTAAGTACTGTATCGAAGCGATAATACATTGTACAAAAATAACTATGTCGCGGAGCGACCACACACTGTTTCAAATATCAAATCACGTCGTTCAAAGTAGATGTTCATAGTAGAAGTACTAGTGATGGAGTACACGTAGTTAGGTTGTAAGGTTGTTAGCTTGTAAGGTCCGAAGTTGTATTTAGTTAGGTGCCGTTCTCGTGGTGAGAATCACTATATATCCGGGCTCACCCCCACTCTTGGTACCAGTTCAATCTCAAAACTCATATACAACGAAGTATCTGATTCGATAGATCGAAGCATCAACTCCCCTTCTCTTATTCTTCGACAAGTCCAGAAGGCGTGGCGAAGATATAGCTGACCAGCTTTGCAAGCCTCGCGCACGGGTCGCTGTTTACTAGCCTTGGTCATAAAATAAACCCATGACTAACGCAAAATCCCAAGCTTCAAGAATAACCCTCCGTATACACAAACATGAGATGAAATGAAAACAACTATGTCTCAACATATTGACCGTATTTACAACATAATGAATTCTTATCCTACATAATATAATAATTTAAATAATAAAACGATGTTATCATATATACAATATGCTTCCAAAAAGCGGTGATTACAAATGATTGACGTTGAATAAATATGTTATTACAAATAATTGCCGATGGCGGATAAACTTGATATCAAAAATATCGCGTAAAATGATATTATATTAAATTAGTAAGGCTGGAGAAGCCTGGACGGTTACAAAGTTAACTATTCTTAATTAACTTCCTATTTAAATGTAACTCAGACTGTCGTGCGAGTAAGACAGTGGAATCTGGTTGTATTTTACCTAATGGAAAAGTTAAACTGTGCCTTGAGAGGCTGGAATCTTGTAAATTTTGGAAAGTACTTTCCTAATTACTTGTGTGGAGCAAATACGCTGTTTTGAATGTAGTAAATTTTGGAGCTCAATCTCCAAGAGGATTAGTTCAATGGAGCAGTGGTGCTCTTGTAAAATTTGTAACTTGGGAGCTTCAAGCTCATTCTGTTAAATCGTTGATGTCTGATTGTTCTAAGCTTTTCTAATATTGTTACTCGAGCTCACGAGCTAACCTTTATCCATCCAATTGTAATTGTTTAACAAAGTTTAAAATCTGAATAGAATAAAAGAACAAGGAAAGGAATAAAATTTCAAATTATAGAGTTTTAAATCAAGTTTTGATCTTCTGTCTGCCCACCCATTCATTTCCGCACCTCCTTACACCTCTGTGCTACACGGTAACCCCGGAATAATAATAATAATAATAATAATAATAATAATAATAATAATAATAATTCAAATATTAATTATTATTATTATTATTATTATTATTATTATTATTATTATTATTATTATTATTATTATTATTATTATTATTATTATTATTATTATTATTATTGCAAAGTATGTTTGTACTATACCTGATTTAAATTCACATAAGCCGTAAGAAGTATGTTCTGGCATCCCCATGTAAACTCATACGAATTTAGACTTGTCGGCTATTTGTAATTTCCACCGTATATTGATAGCATCTTTCCTTAGACTATGATTTACGTCACAGAAATACGGGACATCTTCATATCGAACAATGATGTGCAAATTCGTGGCAACAGTGGCCTGTCATAACATGATGTCATCATATTTCTGGCCTGCAATCAATCAATCAATCAATCAATCAATCAATCAATCAATCAATCAATGATCATAATTTTGGATGTCGCACGTGGGGCAGATACTCTAACAGCTGTTTACCCAGTCTTTTCTTAAATGATTACAAAGACCTTCTTCCAAATTTATCGAACATTTTCCCCTTGATAAATTATTCCATTCCCTAAGTCTTCTTCCGATAAATGAATATTTGCTCCAATTTGTCCTCTTGAATTCCAACTTTGTATTGTGATGATGTCCGCCATTGTATTATAAGTCCTTGGAAAGAGCAAGTTAGCCTGGCGCCGTCCGTAGGTGACGTCACCGAGTCAGTGCCCACTCACCGTGCAGTAACCAGTCAGGAACGACCAGGTGCGCGATGCTAGCCCTCTCTGCCACCACTCCGTTATCTCACCGGAGGCGTCCGACGATGGGAGAAAGAACTATAATATGTCCTCAGATCGTTCGGAATCGAGAGGATTCTAGAGACCTCCCCTATAACGATGTATCTGGAGGTGCCAGTCTCTTTGTTTAAGACAGGCTGGACGAGTTCAAGTAGTTCAGTGGGGGGTTGAGGAGTCAGACCGTGTCTGTCAGTGTCTGTGTGAGGTTCAGTGCTGCTGTGAGTTCACTGTTCACTGGTTCAGTGCAGCTGAGCAGAACAGTGTAGTGAGTTTTCTGTCTGTGGAACTGAGACTATCGTTCCTGTTCTATCTGTCGTCTAGGAGTAGAGTCTATCTTGTCCAGCAGGTGTGTAGTGAATGTATGCGTGTGTCTCTGGTGCAACGTGGGAGAGGTCCACAAGGGACAGTGAACGAAGTCTATTGTGAGTGTACGGACGACATGAGACTGTGTTGTGCATGAGCTGTGAACTATGTAGCCGTGATAGCACACCGCGAGAATACATGTGGAACTGATTTAGAGAGTACAAACTGGTGTAATTGCGTTTACTGTGTAGTGTAAGTTATGGATCTGGTGTGTCTGTGTAGTGTGTAAACAATCAGTAGTAATTAATAAATCTTAGAGTAAACACTACCAGTCGTGTGTTTATTTATCATCCCGCCATGTCATATTTTGATCTGTCCTACCTTTTAAAGCTCTATTCACGCTTATTGGTCTACTAATGTCATTCCACGCCATTTCTCCACTGGCAGCTTGGAACATACCGCTTAGTCGAGCAGTTAGCCTCCTTACTCTCAAGTCTTCCCAGTCCAACGTTTGCAACATTTCCGTAATATTACAAATCGTGCTGATCTCCTTTGGATCTTTTCCAGTTCTCGTATCTAATAAACCCGGTATGGGTCTCATACACTGGAAGCATACTTTGGGGACTTACCAGAGACTTATACGCCCTCTCCTATATACCTTTACTACAATTCCTAATAATACTCCCATTACCATATGAAGAGAAGTGTAATCGTTATTTACAGCCTCATTAATGTGATTATCCCAATGGAGATATTTTCTTCTATTGACACCTAAGCACTTAAAATGAACCCCGTGAGGTACTTTGATACGCATCATTCCTCTTTCTTCTACCTCGTTATAATAGCGCTGACCTTCATGGTCATTTTTTTCCAAAGTTGTAATCGATCAGTGCACTCCGGACACTAAATCTTCATGTTCAACTTCAGTCAATGCCAAATTAGAGGAACGTTTACATGTCTGAAATCATGGAGACTTGTTTTCTACTTGTTGACCAGATTTCGTCTCACCACTTAGCGTAAACAAGAGCGATCACAGAATAGACTCTCATTCGATCGCCAAATGGGGTCGTAATATCAGTGGATAACAGACAGAGCTGGTTTTTCTTAAGAGATCTTCACCTAGCCTCTAGAAGAACATATGTGTAACGTCAATAACAAAGAAGCTCACGCACGACTCAATTTAATTCATTTTCCAAATCTAAATAGTAAACTCTCCTTCGTTTCTCCCATTGCATGTCTGTCAATAAGAAAACTATTAGTTTCCTTGTTCTTCACGAAACCACATAACATGGTTACGTCGCTGGGCAGACGGATATCAAAATCATGCGTGAGATCTTCACAGTACGGCATGGAGTGGTATATGAAAGAGAGAACATCAAGTATAGTCCTTACAAAGAACTAATCTGCATGCACAAGGTTCACTCAGAAACTCGACAACAGAAACATAGAAGCTCGTTTAAGCCTATACGAAAATTAGATGAAATATATATCGTTTATACTTTCTTGTCATATATAAATGTAAAGGATTTAATTTTAAGATATTCACTAATAAAATAGAGCTTATTTCTTGTCAAATGTCATTATTTTGAAAAGTAATGGAAATACTATTCAAATATATTTTGTTTTTCGTAACGCTTCATTTTTGTCTAGAAATTTGTACAAACGAAAGTAAAGCCTCTCCTTAATGGCTACGGAAACCTCTGGAGGAATGGAAAGTAAAATTTCCTGTACCTTTAAGCTCCACTCTCATTGGAAAATAATGGCTAGCTCGATAACCAGTTGAATTATTTCCCAGGAATCAATCAGATATTCATTTCTGATGAGGGTGAATTGAACCTTAGGTCCATGAGCCAATACAGCGGGAAATTACCCTACAATTTTGTCAATTTTGACTTTTTACATGTAATATTTTACTTAAATCTTAGATATTATGAAAAATAACTTGTATTGTGTTTTTCCCAGCGCACTGTTAACACGAGCGCACGCACTGCAAAGTGGAAGGGTGATGTGTAATGTTTCACAAAGGACAATCAGTTTAATTAGTAACTTCAAAATTAGTAACATGTACTGTACAGAACGTATTGTTGACAAACAGAAACAAGCCATGCATGTTTTAGTGTGGTGTATTGTATATGATAACTGGTGTGGCCGTACATTAAATTATTTGTGAAGTTATAATTATTGCCTTGTTAATTTTGTTTGTTCGACCGCACGGAGGCTGCCGTGCGTGTATAACTGGTCATCTAATTACGTTCCGCATAGCGTGCCTCATCAAATGAATTTCAATAGCTATGATATGGAAAAATAATGTGGATTTCCTCTGTTAGTAGGGACTGCTTACTTTAACATGCAGTTTAGGATGATTCGATTTGAAAGTTATTGCAATCATTGTATGATTTCAGGAAATACGGTAGGCCTATCGAGAATGCGATTATTCATTCTCACATATTTTAAAAATCACACGTTACTTGATTTAACATTTCTCAGCAAGCATGATTTTGATATCAGTGTGCGCAGCAACGTATCCATAGCGTGTGGGATATCATTAACCGCAAGCTACGGACGTATTGCTCAGCTCTTGCTTCTCGACTTCACTGGCGCTGTATTACAAGGCACCGCTGCCTCGTTTATGACACTCTAGGCTGTGTTATACTACTTTATTAGTAGAAGTACCTTTAAATAAACAATATTTAGCGTGGCAAGAGGAAATTTGCCATTTCAAGTTTTATTATTATTATTTTTTTTTTACAAGTTGCCTTACGTCGCACCGACACATACACTGGCCAACTTAAGCGACTGCAGCTATCGAGATCAGCCAATGGGGAATTAATAGTAGCTATGCTATGAATAGAATGTGTTCTTATTGGCTACACTAGAGCAACGTAGAGCTAAATATCGCGTAGGAATGTAGTACGAAGATATGTAGTCAGCACATCCTTGCTCCAGAAGGGAATGACGTCTGCCTCCTACGATAGCAAGTCAATCATTCCACGAATAGATATTCCACCAGGAGTCATTCTACTACTCAGCAAGTTCACTTAATTTATGTGAGCAGTCGTGAAAGGCACATAAGTCGGGAGTTACGTCAAGTGTGAGAATTGTGGCAGGACAGTAATACTTCTCAGTTTGTCGCTGCTAGTCGTTTGGAACATTACCTGTGATGGACACGATTATGTGTGCATAGAGGTCCTAATCAGACTGAGAAAAAATTGTTTATAGAGTTTAAGTGAACTTTGTAATTTTTACGGCATGGTACCATAGGAATAAAATATTGTGCATTGAATAGACTGCGTAGACTTATGGTGTAGTATAATGATGTGTGTAACCTTCATCCGTAAATGCTCATTGATTTAAAACAGGGTCTCTCAAACGCCCAAAATCCTGTGCACAGTGCGTCGGTCCCACTCGGCTCGCGTCGGACCAACGCTTCGTCTCAGGGCTACTCGGCTAAGTTCGGCTCAACTCGGCTCGGATTTGAAGCGCTACGGAGCAAGTGAGGAAGAGGGAGACAGGCGGAGCGAGCGAGACAGGCGTGGGAAGAGAGAGAGACAGCGCTATTGCTCCGAATGGAGGAGTTGGGGTCTGCACTCTGGTCAACCAAGCGACTTCGTCTTTTGCACCGTGCACAGTGCTTCTGAGAGGCCCTGATTTAAAACATAGTAAATGAGCAACTTAAGTGTAAATTCTCGTGTTAAGGAACGTCGATATTATGGGAAAAGAGAACAATTATTGATATTTCTAGGACCTTTTAAATACAGTGCAGTTGATCGTGAGTGAGCGCCAAGCTACTATAGCATTATTCTTAGTTGGAGTATAAGACGACCAGGGAACTTGGTACTACATCGGAGCACAGTGTTAGATATTGAGCTGTCCCTATTTTCATTTTGTGGCCTGATGGATTGGTGTTGCGCATCTGTGTTCCGGGGCATTGAATGGAGGAACGGTTCCAGTCCAAATCCATGAGGTTGTCGCAAGAACATGGTGAAAAAGAGTACCCATTATCATTAGTTTATATAATGTAATATCACGAAGTGCGTGAAGATTTATTATTTAACTGAATATTAGGAATTGGTGATTTATTTTGAAGAAAATGCATGATTAGCTTGTTCAATAAATAGCATTCGCGTAGTTGATCATCTGATAACTTTTCTATTTATTTCAAGGTTCAAGTTAAGTTTTGCGTTTGTTTGTTACTTTCGCTGATGTACAAGTCAAATTGTTTTACACAGTCATTACCACCAGTCTTTGTTACGATCTCACATGTGTTATATTTCATCTATTATAGTTAAGTTAGCCACGTGTTGTAAGTATGCACATTCGTCAGTGTAATTCACAGTTGATTTAATTATTCTAAATTTATTATGGATGTTGATAAGGAACAATATAAGTACCTTCAGCTAGTTGTGTCATGTTCAGGAGTGCGATCTTGAAGATATATTTATGGATTGTGTTGCTTTGGTAGCAATGGATCCTTTTAAATAAATACGAGCTGTGCGGAATTCCGCAGTGTTCTCTATGTGAGCCATGCGTTGCTAATTAATGCATGTTTTGCGGAACAGCACGTTGTTGTTGGGTTTACTCTCGAAGTGTCCGAAGTACCCATTGAGAGTTAGCACCATTATTGTAATGTTGTTCATCATAGTCAACTCTAACATTTGGGATTATGATAGTCCACCCTTATCTTAATTGCCCACGATTGATGAGTATTCTAGCAGAAATTTAGTGGTTGTGAAATAAGATAAACTTCAGTCTTGAATCAAAATGTAAAACTTGACAGTCTCCATGAATTTCGTTTTAAAATTTCCAAACATATATTGGTCACGGTCGATCGTCACTTCTTCTGGAAGTCTTGATTCACATCATGATGAGTATTTGTTCGAAGATACGCGTGGATATTTTGATTGGTTCATAAGTCACGTTTTGACTTCTACATAGTATTTCCTTTTGAGGAACTGGTTTCCCGTTAGGCAAGTTTTGTATTGCATAATTATGAATAGCTATCATAGGTACAGTATCTTATCAATGATGAACTCATATAGTAGGTTGAATTAGTTGAGATTATGTTTATTTAATGAGTTAGCTCATCCACCGTGGGAATGTTACTTATGTTTTGACATAGTTAGGATTCAGACAGTGGCCAGTGTAAATAGATCTGACCATGGATTTGATTTCTTCCAGAAGAAGTGAAGATCAACCGTGACCAATATATGATTGGAAATTTTAAAATGAAATTCTTGGGAACTGTCAAGTTTAACATTTTGATTCCATGACCATCACCACTTTCATTTAAGGATAGTGGCAATGATGTTTATGAACGAATGAAATAATTTATTTTAAGCCACATTTCCTTCATTTATTTACCATTCATCTATTGACCCAATATGCCTTCAGCGACTGACCACGATCCTGATGGAGAGTTTTGTACGGATGCAGTACAGAGTTTGCGATTTGCTATGATTCGCAAGTGATTTGAAGATTCCAGGCAGTGGTATGGTGCCACTTCTGCGATCCCAGATTCCACATGCGAATTTAGATGAATTCAGGCCCTGCTCATACAAATACTATTACTCCCATCACTATCTTGTGTCCAACACGATTCTGCAAATATCCCAACACTTTGTAAATGGAGACCAATAAAGATATTCGTTTCGTTTATATGTTCCATTTCATTTTTTACTCATGCACATCTCCAACTCACAGGAAGAAGTTTTATGCAAAGATATTAAAACACGTACAGCAGAGTCGGGGTCACCACTTGTTTATTTTTTTAAATAAAATCTCTCTGAATTATGTGAGTAATAAAGTGGTTTTGAAAGTAAGAGGAAAGGTGATTTTGACTTCAATTTGTATCACTTTCGTTGCGCATTTAAAAGAAGCAATTCTATCGTATGGAGAGATATAAGGCTACCCGTTTGTTAATCAGGAATTAAAAGCAACACTTGTAGAAAGCATGCACAAAAAATCATAACTTACAACAACTGGTGCGCACGTCAAATAATAATCTCTACTGCATTTAACCCTTCAACAACACACTTCTATTAACGCCTCGAGGACTGCACTGTGGTAAGGTAGCGATATATCAGCAGTAGAAGAATGAAAAAAAAAATAATATAAATTCACGCAATGAGAATTCGTAGTAACTTACACCCTCGTACAACAATTAAATACCTGATACATCTTGAAATACCCTCCTTACAACTTTTGAAGGTAAAGATGAAAATGCCTCCACGATAACATCAGTCATTTTCTGTTGTAACCTGTTTCACGAAACTGCTACGTGTAACGGATAACATCGACTTGGATGATGTTAAGGACAATTTTTGATACTTAAAATGGGAGAAGACTATTTAAGTAGGGTGAGTATTCCATGAAATTCAAAACCAACAAAATACTTGCTTGTTGACTAGTGTACGAAAGTGGAATAAAGAATAGGTCATTTCTGAATGAGTAATATGTAAATACTGAATGAAGCCAACAGGATTGTAAACATCAGACTTGAAATCTAAATATCAAAAACCTCTTGGATAAACTAAGGAAGAACTTCCATTCTCGTACTCCGTGGTGGTTGTGCCTATAGGTCGGTCAAACAGGTGTTATAAAGTGTGATTGTGAAGCATTCGCGGTGTAGCAAGTAGGAAGATCGTGTGACTGAATAGTTCAGAAGGATCACTTTTGAACAAAAACTCAACGATTGGTGTTGATAGCTATATAAATGTTTGTATACAAGTGCAAGATTCAGGGCAGTGCCGTACTCTGTACACACTATGAAGAGAACCCGTAGTGAGGTGCACTTTATTCTGAAATGCTCATGGTTTCATGGCGGTCGTTTCGCCACCCTTGGTTTTTGTGTCGAAATGCTGGGTACACCGTATACGTGCTTAACAAACCCTTGTAAGTCATAAAGAGGATTGAAAAATGAAGTACAAACTTTTTCAAAGAATTTCATGACCTTTGCTTTCTCTTAGGTTTGTTATCACCCCATCCTCCTGTATGCATAGTAAACTAGAACAATTGTGTGGTGAATTTGTCCACATTGTCGCATTAACCTTTCCTAAAATGAAAGCCCCATCGGTATATAATAAATCACGTCCAACGTTAGCTTCTCATCAGAAAGTGTATCCTCAGTGTCCGTGTTATGATCTCTTTCTTGCAAAATATCTTCTTCCCCAGTCTCATGTACGCTAATTTCACCTTTATCAAGGATGTCTCGTTAAGGGCTCGACAAATCGAGGACATCCGCCAAGTATAGAGAAAAATGAACAATGCTTAGCTTGGAACTGCAGAATGAACACACTCCATCGCTTGAAAAACTTCACCTTCCTCACAAGCCGCGCCATGGTCTAAACGACCTATCACCCGAATACTGGATACTCATAGGAAAAAAGTTACAATAGGAAACAATACTGAAGGATACTTTAACCAGTGTTATCACTGGGTGAAGGAAAAATGGTGGTGAAGGGAACGATGCGTGACCGACTGAGACTTAAATATTGTGGTCTCCAACCTCTGATCATTGCGTACAGTCAATCAATCAATCAATCAATAAATCATACTGATCTGCATTTAGGGCAGTCGCCCAGGTGGCAGATTCCCTATCTGTTGCACCCTAGCCTTTTCCTAAATGATTTCAAAGAAATTGGAAATTTATTGAACATCTCCCTTGGTAAGTTATTCCAATCCCTAACTCCCCTTCCTATAAATGAATATTTGCCCCAGTTTGTCCTCTTGAATTCCAACTTTATCTTCATATTGTGATCTTTCCTACTTTTATAGACGCCATTCAAACCTATTCGTCTACTAATGTCATTCCACGCCATCTCTCCGCTGACAGCTCGGAACATACCACTTAGTCGAGCAGCTCTTCTTCTTTCTCTCAATTCTTCCCAACCCAAGCATTGCAACATTTTTGTAACGCTACTCTTTTGTCGGAAATCACCCAGAACAAATCGAGCTGCTTTTCTTTGGATTTTTTCCAGTTCTTGAATCAGGTAATCCTGGTGAGGGTCCCATACACTGGAACCATACTCTAGTTGGGGTCTTACCAGAGACTTATATGCACTCTCCTTTACATCCTTACTACAACCCCTAAACACCCTCATAACCATGTGCAGAGATCTGTACCCTTTATTTACAATCCCATTTATGTGATTACCCCAGTGAAGATCTTTCCTTATATTAACACCTAGATACTTACAATGATCCCCAAAAGGAACTTTCACCCCATCAACGCAGTAATTAAAACTGAGAGGACTTTTCCTATTTGTGAAACTCACAACCTGACTTTTAGCCCCGTTTATCAACATACCATTGCCTGCTGTCCATCTCATAACATTTTCGAGGTCACGTTGCAGTTGCTCACAATCTTGTAACTTATTTATCACTCTATAGAGAATAACATCATCCGCAAAAAGCCTTACCTCCGATTCCACTCCTTTACTCATATCATTTATATATATAAGAAAACATAAAGGTCCGATAACACTGCCCTGAGGAACTCCCCTCTCAACTGTTACAGGGTCAGACAAAGCTTCACCTACTCTAACTCTCTGAGATCTATTTTCTAGAAATATAGCAACCCATTCAGTCACTCTTTTGTCTAGTCCAATTGCACTCATTTTTGCCAGTAGTCTCCCATGATCCACCCTATCAAATGCTTTAGACATGTCAATCGCGATACAGTCCATTTGACCTCCAGAATCCAAGATATCTGCTATATCTTGCTGGAATCCTACAAGCTGAGCTTCAGTGGAATAACCTTTCCTAAAACCGAATTGCCTTCTATCGAACCAGTTATTAATTTCACAAACATGTCTAATATAATCGGAAAGAATGCCTTCCCAAAGCTTACATACAATGCATGTCAAACTTACGGGCCTGTAATTTTCAGCTTTATGTCTATCACCCTTTCCTTTATACACAGGGGATACTATAGCAACTCTCCATTCATCTGGTATAGCTCCTTCGACCAAACAATAATCAAATAAGTACATCAGATATGGTACTATATCCCAACCCACTGTCTTTAGTATATCCCCAGAAATCTGATCAATTCCAGCCGCTTTTCTAGTTTTCAACTTTTGTATCTTATTGTAAATGTCATTGTTATCATATGTAAATTTTATTACTTCTTTGGCCTTAGTCTCTTCCTCTATCTCGACATTATCCTTGTAACCAACAATCTTTACATACTGCTGACTGAATACTTCTGCCTTTTGAAGATCCTCACATATACACTCCCCTTGTTCATTAATTATTCCTGGAATGTCCTTCTTGGAACCTGTTTCTGCCTTAAAATACCTATACATACCCTTCCATTTTTCACTAAAATTTGTATGACTGCCAATTATGCTTGCCATCATGTTATCCTTAGCTGCCTTCTTTGCTAGATTCAATTTTCTAGTAAGTTCCTTCAATTTCTCCTAACTTCCACAGCCATTTCTACATTTCTTTCCAGTCTGCACCTCCTTCTTAGTCTCTTTATTTCTCTATTATAATAAGGTGGGTCTTTACCATTCCTTACCACCCTTAAAGGTACAAACCTGTTTTCGCATTCCTCAACAATTTCTTTAAACCCATCCCAGAGTCTGTTTACATTTTTATTTACCGTTTTCCACCGATCATAGTTACTTTTTAGAAACTGCCTCATACCTGCTTTGTCAGCCATATGGTACTGCCTAACAGTCCTACTTTTAAGACCTTCCTTTCTATCACATTTATTTTTAACTACCACAAAAACAGCTTCATGATCACTAATACCATCTATTACTTCAGTTTCCCTATAGAGCTCATCTGGTTTTATCAGCACCACATCCAGGATATTTTTCCCTCTGGTTGGTTCCATCACTTTCTGAATCAGCTGTCCTTCCCATATTAACTTATTTGCCATTTGTTGGTCATGCTTCCTGTCGTTCGCATTTCCTTCCCAATTGAGATCTGGCAAATTCAGATCTCCCGCTACAATCACATTTCTTTCCATGTCGTTTCCCACATAGCTGACTATCCTATCAAATAATTCCGAATCCGCATCAGTGCTACCCTTTCCCGACCTGTACACTCCAAATATATCAAGTTGCCTATTATCTTTAGAAATGAGCCTTACACCTAGAATTTCATGTGTCTCATCTTTAACTTTTTCGTAGCTTACAAATTCTTCTTTCACCAGAATGAAAACTCCCCCTCCCACCTTTCCTATCCTATCTCTACGATACACACTCCAGTGCCGTGAGAAAATTTCTGCATCCATTATATCATTTCTCAGCCATGATTCAACTCCTATTACAATATCTGGTAAATATATATCTATTAAATTACTTAATTCTATTCCTTTCTTTACAATACTTCTACAGTTCAACACTAACAATTTTATGTCATCCCTACTTGATTTCCAGTTCCCTTTTCCCTTATCAATGCTCCCTAGGCCATCCCGTTTCCCTGAATGTACCTCCCTATTACCCTTCCAAACAAATTTCCTAACTTATACGTACCACTGCGGTTTAAATGAAGGCCATCCGAGCGCAGATCCCTATCTCCTACCCACCCATTAGGATCTAGAAATTTCACTCCCAGTTTCCCACATACCCACTCCATAGTCTCATTTAAATCCCCAATCACCCTCCAGTCAGTATCCCTCCTACACAGTATTCCACTAATAACAATCTCCGCTTTCTTAAACTTCACCCGTGCTGCATTTACCAGATCCCACACATCTCCAACTATGTTGGTACTTATATCAGCTTGCCTTACGTTGTTGGTACCAACGTGAAACACTACCACTTTCTCCTTCCCCTCCTCCCTCTCTTCTACTTTCCTCAACATCTGCCTCAACCTAATTCCTGGATAACATTCTACCCTGGTTCCCTTTCCTCCACACACTTTCCCCACGTGTCTAACGATGGAATACCCCATGACCAGAGCCTCAACCCTACCCACCTCATTTGATCCCCTGCCCTCCTGGTCAGCCCTATCTTTCCTGATAGCTGCAGAAGCTACTTCCTCCTCCCTTTTCTCCTTCCCATGACCCTGTTCCACCTGTCTTTTCCTATCCTCTACTCTACATTTCCCTTTCCTACCTTTTCCCTTCCTCCTACTTCCACACATCTCAGCAACAGTTCCCTGTGGTGCATTTTAGATATATCGGTAGGTACATTTTTAATCAAATTTAAGAATGTTTCACTTCCTAGGAAGAAATAATTGGCAGCTCTGATCTAACTAGCTGTATTCACTGCTGAAGATTGTCTGGAAAATAGTTAGAGTTAGGAAGGAAATGTGTAAAAGCATTTTGTAAGCATTTTAATGTAAAATCCTGTATGTATGCTCCACTTGTTTGAAAGAGTACAGTTATTTTCGTTGTAATCGGGTGAAGCATCTTTTTCGCTGGGAACTCTTGGAGTTAGGAAGAAAGTGCATATAAATTTGTTTCTAAGAAACTGAATTCTAATTACAGTAGACAGAGTCCCTTTGTAATAGGTTTAGGCACCGTATTCATTTTTGCGAGTCACGGTCGTACATTTTCCTCTGACTTGCTGCCCATTCTTTCTCGATGCATGGCCCCTTAAGAGACAGTGTGATAGTGTGCATACTATATATTAAGTGGAGGTACCATACATAAGCTTGGCAAATTTGAGCTCGATAGGTAGATTGATTTTTACATAAAAGGAAGACAAACATACAAACAAACAAACAAACAAACAAACAAACAAACAAACAAACAAACAAACAAACAAACAAACAGATTTATATATTTGTGGGGATTAATGCCATTTAACGTTACACAGTAGGCATTTATCTTTGCCTTTCTAAAACTTATAGCAGTGACACCTTTCACTAAATCTGGTATGTAAACACGAATATTCCATTTAATATGGATAATAATACGGAAATGTTTTTTCAAAGGTAATGATTACTTTGTGCTTTCTCTGAATGAAAAATGTCGTAAAAGAAATTATCTTTCAACGTAGATCCTTTACTGAGAGGTATAAAATGGCAGAGAGTGCGTAGAAATGTAATGAGCAATTTGACCTAAACTGATGAATTGGTCCTAAAGGTAAAAGGCAAATGTCAATCTAATAGCTGCTACTATAAAGTCTAGAGCACAGCAGTGCCCTCACGTCTATGTTTCCTGGATCCGAGAACACGCCAGTTCTCACGGAAATGAAAAGGCAGACATCCTCGCAAAAGCAGCATCCTCATCCAACATGGAAATCACTCACAACAAATCACCCCCAAGGTATGCAAAAGCCGAAATCAAAACACATCTAATAAGACAGTGGAACAACCTCTGGACATCAAGTACAAAAGGTTCTCTCACAAGAGAATTATTTTTTCCAGACATATATAGCCGACTCCTATGTAAACCTTTAGTGTCCGAATTCATTTTCACTCAGTTTCTCTCGAGCCATGGAAAGTTTAATGCTTCAAAATTAACATCTTCACAAACGGTGGACCATTTACTGTTCGACTGTGCCATGTCTGGAAGGACAACATTCGAACTTGATTGTCACCTACACGATTATCATGCGGAACTTTCAAAGCCATTATACCATCTGTGTATGAAATCCTGCTGCTGCAACAGTTCCTTAAGTTAATTCGCCACATCTTCAATCATTTAGTTTCCTAATTTTGTGTCAAGGGCCAATAATAAAAATAAATAAAAAAAAGCGATCAAAACTATAATCTTCATATACTAGGGTTCAAACTGTCAGGATATTTAATAAATAAAGCCAAACGGTGCTGATAGCTTACAATCTAATATCTAGAAAATTGAAAAGAGTTTCAGCGAATATAATATTGTAATTAACAATTCCTAGACCTATGTGATGCCACTTGGGAAGAAACCTAAGAGGATCGAAGTGAAATGTGGAATACGATACTGAAACATGATTGTGAATCATTTCACGTATTTAGAATGTATATTCTAGCGGAATGATAGCACATTAAGAGAAATGGAATCAAGGTGTAGCATAGGTGAAGTAATGAGTTTGCTGTTGTGATCACCGGCATTCTGTACGAGAGAAATTAGCTCTCCGAAGGAATTATCTTTACATGTTTCAGGTAGATGTGAGAGATAGGTGGACTCAGGATATCTTATTCACAAGCTGCAGGTAGCAGAAATTATTACTTGTACAAACAGGTGGAACAATGCAAGGAGGATACTCGCAACGAGCAGGTATGGAATGAGCTCGACAGATGAAACTGTGCGTGTAAACCGGTTTCGGTGGCGGGTTGAGTGAGGGGAATGGAGGAGGATAGGTTACGTTGGATAACTTTGGACTCGCGCAGGAAAAGTAAGAAAAGCAGAGGGAGACCAAGGTGACGATAGTCAGACTCAGTTTTAAGTCTCAAATGTACCGAGCTCGATAGCTGCAGACGCTTAAGTGCGGGAGAGAGTAGGTTCGAACCCCACTGTCGGCAGCGTTGAAGATGGTTTTCCGTGGTTTCCCATTTTCACACCAGGCAAATGCTGGGGCTGTACCTTAATTAAGGCCATGGCCGGTTCCTTCCCACTACTAGCCCTTCCCTGTCCCATCGTCGCCATAAGACCTATCTGTGTCGGTGCGACGTAAAGCAACTAGCAAAAAAAAAAAAAAAATGTATCAGATGTGTGGAGTTAAAGGAGGCCACTCGGCTAATTTCAAATAGAGGATTATGAAGGCACGAAGTTAATTGACATTGTTTTACAGACTGAAGGGTGAAATACATAATGGTGTATGAGGCAAAATTTAACGTCTGAAAGAGTACTGAGCTCCGGTGGACGGTATGGGAAGGAAGCGGCCGTGGCCTAAGGTGTGAAAAGGGGAAACCAGGAAAACCATCTTCAGGGCTGCCGTTGGTGGCCGAATGCAAGCTCACTCCTTCGTACCCCTAACCACACGGCCAACTCGCTCGGTGGTATGGTATCAAATCTAATGCCAGTGATGATTAACGTTCTCTATGTACGCCTGACGAGAGGCAACTGTTTCCTTTGACTAAAGAAGAATAAATAATGATCTCTACGAAGAAGCTTCAGACATTCTACAATTATTTACCTGCCACAATGTTCTTGCTACACTTCAGTGGAAAGCAAGACATTATTTGCGGCTACTGAACCTCTCTCTTTTGCCTTCCTCTAGTTAGCTCAATGTATGCAGATTTATTCGCAGGATTCAGCGACTTGACTGGAGAGATTCTCCATGGTTGTTCTCCTCCATTGTATCTTAAGGAAGAGTAACAAAGTTTAAATCTTAAAAACACTTATCGCTTCTTTTGACATGCTCTACCGAGAATATCCAGTTAAATGACATCTGAAGTGAATGTTGGATTAGTTAACTTTCTGAGTTTTGAGGAAATGAGAATTAGTTGATCCAGCATGCTAAAGAAATTGTATGAGGAGGGAACGTCGTATGTATTGTACGTTGTGGCAGTGGCAGTGCTGCCAAGTGTTAATAAAATGGTGCTACATTTTGGAATTTGAAGAAATGAGTAACAGTTGATCCAGAAAAGAAAGCAATACTCATACAGATCCAATGCATCACAAATCCTGGTAAAGACAATTCTACCAACTTCCAATGGTACGTAATTGAAGAACCATTAAATATCTTCTGAACGAGTAATGCAGTTCCATCAAAATTTGTGAGACATGAAATGCTTCTACTCGTCTGGGTTGCGCCATATCCAGTGGAATTGCTTCCAGCAATCGTAAATAATAACTCCACTCAGGTGTAACTGTCGGACCTTCATCTAGAACCTATACAATGTAAGACTTGTTCCTGAACTTGCAGTCTGTGAATAATCCAGTCATGTCATGCGGATAATCTACTTTAACGTTCGGATCGATGGCTAAATGGCTAGCGTCATGGTCCTTGTTTCAAGGCATCCCGGGTTCGACTCCCGGTCGCTACAGGAATTTTTACTTTCATTAGTAAACTTCTATGGCTCGGTGTTTGTGACGTTTTCAGCATTAGATACGGCCCCATACTCACAGACACGGAGGTCGCCTATACGGCGTCAAATAGAAAGACATGCACCAGGCCTCTCCGGAGGTCACACGAAAAAAATACCTACCTACTTCAACACTTAAATTCAAGTTATGTTTTAAAAACTAATTCAGTTGCTCCCAACCGAGGCATGGCGGGATTAATTTTTATGAAAATTTATTTTATATTCACTTCTGTTAGTGCAGCCAGTCGCAAATGGAAGAACACTAATTTTAGATTAGGTTATGCGAAGTTCACTTGAGTGACTGAAATGTCGTCAAAACGTTCAATATAGTCGAGGAAAGCCATCGTAACCCAAGATCAGACCACGCAACACGAGAATGGACTAGTTGATAGTGAGATATGTAGCTAATCCGAAACCTTCTACTTAACATCGCAGGAACTAAATCAGACATATATTGTATCATCATCGGGGTTTGTACCACAGTGAATTCAGTGTTGACATTCTTACTTCAAATACCACGTTTAATTAGGGAGTAAATGTAGCCATAAATCTTCGGGCAAAGTTCTAAATAAATGACGGTGATTCTAAAGACCCAGGGATACTTGGGACGAACTAATGAAAGTTTGTTATTGTACGTGTGCTGCTCCACTTTCACGGAAATTACTTCCTTGCATTATTTATACGTAATTGAATTGACAGTTCAATTATTCCTCTTGGCTGAACACCTGCCTGCCCACGTTACAGACATCGATGTTGACAACCGATAACTAGGTAAATAATAGGAATCGCAGTTCACCATCTTTGTTTAGATAAGCATGCTACCAGTTATGATCCGTAGAATTCATAGCGTTGGTGATAAAGATAGGCCCAAAATGCGGCCAATTTTCTACAAGGGATTTCTCTACCAATAGATTTATGGATTTAATCATTGATATTTCCAGCACAGAAACTGAAGCACATATGACATTTATGCTTTGGCAGTGATGGTGGTTAAGGTTATTTTTTAATAGAAAGTACAACTGGGGAACTATCTACAGTATTAATGTTAATCAGAAGGGAAAAGTAAAGAGGCTCGAACCTTTGATGAATCAAGTTCTCGGCGAAAGAAAGGGAAGAACTACGATGGGCATGAAAATGAATGACTCGCTAGGTCTCTCAAAATACCATCAGGGGAAGAGAACAAGCGTTGACCAAGAGAGGCTGATAGAAAAAGTGATAGTTAGGACCCAGGAACAAGTAAGCGAAAGAAATCCCAGTCTTAACTAGACATCCCGTAGTCGCCAACCCACCCTCCTGATATCTCCTGTTAATCACCTGTTTTGTTTGTTATAGTTTCAGCTAATGGAAAGAAACGCCGAAAGATATGAAAATGAAGAGATCTCTTGTTGACTAATATATGAATTACAGTGGACAGATACAAATCTGCAGCACCACATTAGAACAGCTCAAGGTGTAAAGGACACGGAACCGGGAGAAGGCGAAAAAGACGACGAGTACTTAAAATAAATTTTAAAAAGACTCTCTGAAGTATGGAGGATGCTCTTCTGGACAAATTACACATCAAGCAAATTAAAGTTCTAATAGAACTTCTGCAATCCTTCGGAGATACTTGCAACGAGGTTAAAGGAAAGTTGAGGTGACTACGATTCGTTTCCAGTAGCATGGCTCCTCAAAATTATTAATATACCTTTCAGTAGGCTGATTGAGACATCTTTAATTAGATTTATTTCCAGAACAAAGTGCAGGTAATGTTCATCTATAAATCAGAAGTGGCCAGCCAACCATAGACATGCCACTATTATTATGAAAAATATCTGTATTTAATAATCAGCTCTCAAACATGGAGTGAGATCTTATCTTCTTCTTTTGTTCATGGGGTCTCTAAATATAGTTCTTAATTAGCGTCGACCTCCAGGATCTTTTGCTACCATGTTTTTCCTTCATTCCTACCTAGATATACCTGCTCCCTTCACAAAGCTGCAGGTTGTTCTTATTGGGTCTTCTTGGATTGGCGTGCGATAGTCCAGCAGACATTTCTGTGCATGGAAAGTTGATTTGTGCGAAGAAGCTCCTTTGAAGATAGAATTTAGACGAACAAAACGAACAAAACAAAATATTTTGCTTTCCACAAACCCTTCCTTCATACATAGGGATAATCACGTTCAGTATCCTACTGATCTCCAGGCTGACATTCCGGTGTTTGAAACAACAAAATAATCCGCAGGAACTTCAAAGAGTTGCTTAGAAAGCCAGTATGCTGGTGTGCAATATTGTACGATGGAGTCAATATGATGTGTGAAAAAGGAACTTTCTCTTGAATGAACTTCTTGAAAAGTAAATTACTGGTACCGGTCAGCAGCCACTGATCAGCATCTTGATATGTATGTATGTATGTATGTATGTATGTATGTATGTATGTATGTATGTATGTATGTATGTATGTATGTATGTATGTATGTATGTATGTATGTATTGTGACATTTTAGGTCTATTGTAATTGGCGGTGAATTTTATGTGACGGGACTGTACGCCACGTGCTCCGCGCAGTGTGTCCGCGGCGGAACCCAAAGGGATGACTTACTTTTTTTCTTTTGTATAACCTGTTGAGGGGTGAAGAACAGTGTTATCACCGCAAGAAAGACGGGACATTTTTTTAATACTGCTGAACTCTCCATCCACGAGAAACATTACATTTAAAACTTCAGATTTGACGTCTTAATAAACATTCTCCAACAAGTGTGCATAAAAGATTTGATAACGCATTTTTAGAAAGGCATAAATAATAATATTACGAAATAAAAGTAATTGTGGAATTAATTAACTATTTATTTAATAAGAAATCAGGGGTTATGTTAATTACGACGTAGAGGAATTCAGGACGTCAATCGAATCACGGCGTACGCTGGACGTCAGAGCTCAGAATATAGGTGACGAACTCGAACAAGGACTCTCTCACTTACTTGCTGGCTACGCGTGTTGTTCAAAGGCTCACTAGGCAGGGATGCCTTTTATAGACCTGGACTGCTGTTACTTGCCACCACGAGGAGAGCAGTGTCATTTCTTGATAGTTTAACAGACCATCTGCAGTCTTAGCAGACGTCAATAGTGTTTATGAAGAAATTATATATCATTATATGTCAATTGTGAAACCACGAGTTGGGAACCCATATTAATATTTTCGTGAAAGTTTCAGTGTACATCAAGAAGTACCAGTTCGTGACCGGCCGAGGCAATGAAAACCAACGGTAGAAAATTTGTGTGCCCCGAGGACATCGCCCAGATCAAGATGCAACACTAAAAGGCAGGACTGATGCCGACAGCGTCCTAATGCCATGAATCCAGCCTAGAAGGAGACCAGGGTCACCAAGACATCCAAGTTAAGTCGACAATTCATTTATACTGGGTATTATCTCTTCTATGTAACTGTAATAAATATTTAACTTTCTTCTTGAATGGATTATTGGTTGAACAGTAGTTTGAGTAGATTTCTAGTATCTTTACCATGTCATTTTCTTGGGTTATACGACGTTGAGTCTGTATTTTCTTCTATAATACGATTTTTAAGGTGTGTGATGACGGTATGTCAACATCATCGACCACCCGGGTTTCAATAATTCATTTCATCGGAGAAGTATCTGGTTTAAATATCAGTCATCGGCTAACCTTTAAGGAATATTACTTTTCCGTTCAATTACTACAATATTGAGGATTGTGTTCGTGTAATATTTTTATTCTTTGGAATTTATTTCTCCTATATTTTTTACCAAAAGTGTTTGCTACTTTGCATAAGGGAGAAGGCTCATCTGACATACGAATGCTACGCTAGTGATATGAATAGTTTTCTTTTGGATCCGATTTCACACTTTTAAGGGAGGACATTATCTGATCATTATATTTATGTGTGGTTCCAGTCATTTATGTAAATTTTTCCGTGATATTTTGGACGGATGTTGCGAATTATTTTTGATATTTTACCTCTCACGTTGTGCCATGTGGAGAGATGTTGCATTGGATTATGATGATTTCATGTGCTATTTGGGGGCGAATCTTCGCGTCTCTGTGATCAGGAGCACATGTAATCTATTTTCTACGACGTTGTGTGTAATGATGAGTGGTATTTAGAAATAATTTATCATCATTCGATGTATCTGTGAGTAGTTGCTTTCGTGAGAGAACCATAGGCGATAGAGTCTTCACAAAATATTATTGAACCACGAGGTAAACCACATGGCTTCCTATAACATTAAATTGAGCGTATGAGATTATTAGAGCCTTTTGTCATACTGGATGAGTGTCATCGCAATAATATCAAAATCGTAGCTGTATAATACTACCCAATTCCTCGATATTTGATAAATTTTGGTAACGACCCGAGTTCGATGTTGACATTGACGATATTATCAGTCACCATTACCCAGACTATTTCTACCGGATTGATTACTATTGTTTCAGGCCATCATTTATGGGAGTCTTCCGTCTCCATAAAATGGATGAATAACGCGTGGACACGTGTTGTATATTTGTAAAATAGTATTCTTAGTTGTAGTTGGTTACATTTCTTTCCTTGGTGGATGATGGTAACGGGAGATTTATTACGTGCATTTTGTTATGATTTCCACTGGTTGAGTGATTTTATTTTTATTGTAATTTATTGATGTGTGTGTTAGCATCGTTGTTCTAAGTTTCGGCGTTGTGTTAAGGTCATTACGCATGGTTAAAGATTTAATTTTAATTTTTTTCTTGCTTACTTTTATCACGTGAAGTCACGTGTATTCTGAGGTTACGCTGAACAGATAATCACTGAATGTCGAGTTAAATTGGAGAAACAATTACCAAATAAAACGAAGTGCCGATCAAATTTTTCTTTCTTGTATTTTCATAGCTTTTGACCAGTCATGTAACTTAAGCATTTAAAATCTTGTTCCATATTTTCCGGCATAATTTGATAACATTTTCAAAATTCGATAATACTGATTTAATGTAAAATTTTGTCAGAATTAGTAGGAATTTATTAACATGTACCATCCCATTTGCTTTATTTTTGGATGGACATCAAGGTTAACGTAACATTTAAAAATTTTAGTGATCATCTCACACAATCACAATTTTCAGAATGACGGAATTATTTTGTAATAAATCATCCACCATTAATTTGTATTTTGATGGTTCATTATTTGCCGATATCTGCCCATTTCCTTTGATCGATCTTTTTTTATGGAACATGTCAATCCCTTACTGATCAGCCCAGAGGGTGTCTTGTGTCTCTAATGTGTTAGTCGTGGCTTAAACGGACAGAGTATGTATGTATTTATGTATGTATGTATATACGTATGTAAACTGAGTATTCAATCGGAGTATGTCTGACCTCCAACAACTTCGCCATCAGGTGTTATAGAAAGCCCATGCGTTAGTGGAGAGGTGTACGTGGGATATAGGAAATGAAGTAGTTTCCCATCACTTCCCTTTGCTTTGCATATCACTACAACAAGTCCCTGAAAACATACAAAATAAAACATACAATATAAAGTATAAAATATAAAATAACCAACTGTACAAGCCATACTTTTACAACATTCACCCTAAGCGCTGGCTGTATAATGAATGATGTTACTGGCACGAAGATCACGTTTAAATCCATCAGCTTCACGCTTGGGCATGGAATTTCCATTTTCTGTGCCAGCCATTATCTGTATAGCTGCTACAAAACACCCTCTCACTAGAAGAGACGAGAATAAAGTGAAGCTTTTGACCTGGAGAAGTATGATTGTGTACTAGGATAGTTAGTTTCTCACTGGAAGAAACGAGTATTAAGTGAAGCTATTGACCTAGAGAGGTCAGACTGTGGACAATGGAAAGAAAGAAATGAAGTGCTGGTAAAACGTGAGCAGGCGCGGTACTTCACAACAACAGTTTATTTCCTCTTTCTACATTTTTAGAACTAAACTAGATAGAGGTGATAACATTCAACTGAGCGATCGCCGGGTAACGTGGACGTCATTCACCACCAGTCATCCTTCCTTTCTGTCCTACGTATACTTCTTATTACCCTGACCCAGATGTCTTTCGAAGGAAACATTAACCTGCACGATATTATAAATGTATCCCAGAAGTACAGAGTTATGTAAAAAGATATGGAGTAGGAGAACGATAACTACGGAAATAATACGTAGACGGGGAAGGTGGAGTTTCGCAACACTGTAGTGAGTTGTGTGCTGGTGTTACAGTTAGTGGTTATCCTGGTTGAGTGAGTTACAGGCGAATGCTTAACTCGCATCTATTGACTTCCGGGAGCGTAAAGGCAGACCACAACACTTCGAGTGGAACTGAATGAGTGTCACATTGTGACCTGTGGTAGCTTTAAAGGTGGATCATGCCGTTTAAAGCGGCTATGTGTGAGAGCTACCTTCTTACCTCTGGTAAGGTAAAAGATAGTCAACACCATTAGGGGTAAATCCAAAGAAGCTTTGGTTAGCTAAATGTAGACCACACTCGAACTACAGTAGAACATGGTATAAGTGACCTCCTATTGTGTCAATATAAAATACTGTGGATGTAACTGATGTTTATGCTATCAGTCGAGTGAGGTGGAAAACGATGTAGAACAAAATTTAATTAGGTTTATTTTAGATTGTACATATTCACTGTTAAGCCTGACATTAAAGTGCAAAATTGAAGTACATACAACATAAAATACAGTAAGTTTAGCTAGTACAATTAAACTAACAACAGTACCTACTGTATGAGCAGTGTTCAACATGCTTTTTATTTATTAAAAACATGAAGTAATTTTTATCTTTCTCCCACTTGCCGAATTCACATTTTCTAAAATTCTTTCTATGGTCATCATTTGGGTCACAATTTCATTACACCTTCTCTTAGCTTCGTAATATATGTTCACAACTCTGATGACTTCTAAAACATCACTCATTCTTGGGATAGGCTTTTCTTTTTCCTCCTCATCATGGCCACTTCACTCACCATATTTTCGTCCATGTGTGCCTCCAACGGTAACTAGGCCATCGTCTATTGTGACGTGCATTTCAGAGTCACGTTGATTCAGAGTAGTGCATAATAGTTTTCGCAGCAATTTATACAACTGAAAGTAATCATCTCCGCCATCAACACCGTTTTTAGTTTCGGCAGTATTTACTTCTTCAGTTGAATTTCCGAATGGTGGAAATCCTAATCCAGAATGAAGTTTAAAATTATATTATATAAGAGGAAGACGCATATATTTTCTCGTGTTAAGCAAGGCCGAAAAACTATTTCGGTATGAGCAATATGTTGGTACCACAGAATGCACATAGTTGAAGTGTCGTTGAAAGCGATGTCACTTTTTATTATGTAATAGCGAGTGTACACATGCTTCGCTACGGTATTCTACAATGAATACGGATTTCTTTGTTAATTACTGTACACGCAGTGAGTAAGATTTTATTAAATTGCATGTATGTTAGCGTATCCGAGAAACACCACGGGGATGTCCCCATACGTTGCTTCAGATGTAAGGTGCGCGTTGGGAATTTTGATGATAACGGCAGGCCACGTTTCCTACTGCCATTCGCAATCGAGTTCGGGAGTTTCTACTATAACGGCAGACTAACTTGCCTACTGCCATTCACAATTGAGTTGGGGAGTTTTCAATACAATGACAGGCCCCTTTTTCTAACGCCAGTCACAATCGAGTTGGGGAGTTTTGATTGTAATGGCAGGCACAGTCGTCTACTGCCAGTCACAATCGAAATTAGGAGTTTTGATTAAAATGGTAGGCCTCATTGCATACTGCCAGTCACAGTCGAGTTGGGGTGTTTACATTTTAATAGCAGACTCCCTTGCATAGTATAAGTTGCAATAGAATAGGGTTGTCTTCATTATAATGAGAGGCACACTTTCCTACTGCCAGTTACACTCGAGGTGGGAAGCACTCATTACAACAGCTACTGTCAGTCACATTCGAGTTGGGGTGTTTCGATAAAGCAGGCAACTGTGCCTACTATCAGTCACAGTCTAGTTGAGGAATTTTGTTTATGACGGCGGGCACCCTTGCCTATTGTTGGATACAATCAGGCAAGGGGAGTTTTGACCAAAATTGCAGGCTCCCTTACATACCGCCAGCCATATCGAGATGGGGATTTATCATTCCAATGGCAGGCCCCATTTACTATTGCCAGTTACAGTGGTGGGGAAGTTTCCGTTATAATGGCAGGGCCCCTTATCTACTGCCAGACACAGTCGATGAGGGGAGTTTTGATTACAATTTGAGACTCTTCTACTACTGACAGTCACTATCGTTTTGAGGAGTCTTATTTATGATGGCAGCCCCTCTCCCTTCTAGATCGCTACAAATCGAATTCAATCCATATATAAATATATATACGAAAGGATTTATGCACGTTTATAACTGCAGAACTTCATTTCAAGATTAACTGCTGCTAAACGGTACGTCATACCGACAAAGGAATTGCACCATCAGGCGTCATTTATAGTGGGCTACATGGCTGGACCCTTGACACATTCTTTTATCTCCACTATTTATCCGTTATATTGAGTTAAAAACCATAAATAGGTTGAAATTTGGGTTCATTTTCCACACATTGCTTTAGATTTTGCAAACCTATATGGCAGCTTGAATCAGAAAATTTGGCTCGCATATGGCCACTGATCGTTTCAATATGTATGCTGAATTAGATGATTCTATTTTTCTATAAGTGTGTCAAACTATAAAATATACGTGTATAAATTACAAAATTTACCTACAGTTGAGAAACATAGCACTGTCTAACGCATAAGGGATAGAGACACGACAAAATGTCATCGGACCAAAAATGTAGGCCAATTCAAATTGGGCATCGAATTGTTGTCCGCTTTGTGATATAACCTACCGTTTAACCACCAATCACTCCGAAACGAAGGTCTGCACATTCATTAAAATTACCTCCATATTTCGATATTTTTCGGGGGCCAAAATGTTACACATTTGAACAGCTTGGAATTTTTCCGTCCATTACAGGCTAAAAGCTACAATTTTGACAAATTTCAATTTTATAACTCGTCTGGCATATTGTGTCCTCGATCTTGATTGTGTGGGGGAGGACTTTCAGGAAGCTGTTAAGGCCATGAGAACTATAGGTCATCGCTTTAACCCTATAATGCCCGGCGTGACAAATTTGTCACACGACTTTCAGATGCTATCAGAAGCTAGAATACATCTCTTTTATTCTTATTGCCCAGTGTAGCACATTTGTCACACAGTCGTGGACACACTCTGGTGGATATTTTCTTCAACTCTGGTCCGGGAAGTTCGCACCATTGTATTGAAGTCAACCGGTCGCTGTTGTGAAGGTAGATGACACGCAAGGTAAGTTTGTTATTCTTACTGTTTCTATAATTTAGTGTTTTCCATACTTATAAAATTGTATTATGAAAGTATAATGTTCATTGAAGAGAAAATGTACTTTGGGAATGCACTAGCTCAATATGTGTAGCTGTAGAGCCATTTCAGAATCTGATGTTACAAATATGTAATACTGGGCATTGGAGGGTGATTTCAATGAAAGGCGTGTGTTATGTATTGCTGTTGTTTGTTGTCTGTCCTGTTGAAATTGAGTGATTATTGACCATCACGTATGTCGTATACGAGTGAAATATGGGGTAATAATAATAATAATAATAATAATAATAATAATAATAATAATAATAATAATAATAATAATAATAATAATTTGCTATTATTTCCAGGTTTCCCTAGAACGAGTAGAAGATGGTATCTATACATCTTTTGGCATTTGATATGCATTGCAGACGTCAATAGTTGGATCAAGTACAGGGAGAATTGCAAAAGTCTACAAGAGCAACACATGCCATTGAGAAAGTTTCAGGCTGAAATTGCATGTGCCCTTGTTTCAGCTGGCAAAGGTAAAGCAAAGCGAGAATGACTAGCAGAGACGATGCGTCAAAATCTAGGAAGAAAGCATCTACAACAATTCTTCCAGTTACTGATTGCCAGAAAGACAAGTACGAGCACTGGCCAATATGGAAAGACACGATGCTGCAATATATGCATCAAGATGGCCTCCCACATTTGGTGTGAAAAGTGTAGTGTATTTTTTTGTTTGAACAAAGACCAGAATTGCTTCAGAAGGTTCCATGTGTAGATAGCGCTAGAAAATTATAATCACAGTGAAAATTGAACTGAAATTGAACTAAAATGTTCCTTTTTGTACTAATTTTTATACGCTTTATATTTTTATATGCTCGATTATTCTAATTTTAAGGTCTGTTTCTGTTAAAATGTAAATAATTAATATCAAGCCACTCTTTAGGAAGAGAATGACTGTACAGGGCATATATAAGGAGTTAGTTAATAATAAAATATTTCTGAATGAAATCTATCGTGTACCTAGTAAATGCCCAGTGTGACAAATATGTCACATTAAAAATAAAAAGGTCAAAACTTTGAAATGGTACAAAATGCATATAACAGAGTAAGTTGAGGCTATAGGAAGTAGTTTTACTGGAAACATAATTTTTATATCATCATACAGTTGGTTTGGGCATTACAGGGTTAAAAATATATACCCCACTGAGTGAAAGAAATGCTTACACTTACGATCTAATAGTGAGCCCCAAATTTCGAAACCGGTAGTGTGTTTGATCCTGCCTCGGTTCGATGGTATGTGAAGAGGTGTCACTCGTGGAAAGCTGGGTATCTGCAAAGCTCGTGTTGGTAGATTTACCTGTACGTAAATGAACTCTTGCGGCACAAAATATCCGGCTCCGTGGTGTCTTCGGAAACCTTGGGACGTAAAGCAGCATTATTAAAAGCCGCCTCAGACTCTCTAGATTTTCAGTGACGTTCTCACTTCGAGCCGAACCTGGCCTGCGATCAGTATCCTTCCCCAAACATCTTCCTAAATCTGACCACATTCAAACCGGCCTCACGTTCAGAAGTATTCTCAGACTTCCCTGGACGTGGACTGGTGTTTTTAGACTTTGAACGAAGATTCTCCATGGGCAGCTCGTTTTATAGTTGCCATAGAATGAGGCACCAACTCTCAAAAGTATCATAATCTACCTACAGACTCGAAATGTTTCAGTTAACGGCACGCTATGCGAATTAATGGGCGAAATGATAGATTGGGAAGGAAAACATGCACAAAAGGAACAGTGCATAATATCACAAAGGAAAGAGAATCCAGGTTTCCGGATTACACTCGAATACGAAAAATTTAAGGAAGAAAGTAATACAGTTAAGGAAGCTGACTTTAATTGAAGATAGGATAATGACAGAGGACAGCTGGATAGGACAAATATGTAAATATGTAAATACCTTGTGGATGTTTTGGAAAAATGAAATATCCCTCACTAAATTCGGAGGATATGAATTTCGAATTTAAGAGAGCGGTAGCAGAGGAGAAATTTAGGTGTATTGTATTTTGATAAAAATATGACTTATGATATTATTACTTAAACCTGAAGGGGAAAGGCAGAGGCAAGATATTAAAGCTGAAGACGGAAGTACCGGTAGCAGAGAAATACAGTAAAAATCATAGCAAATGCTAGAAAACAATTCATGGTGTGAAATAATGGGCTTCACTTCACGATGCTGTTGAAATATTAAGAGCCATGCTTAGTACTCTTCGAAGAAGATTGTAATTTCCAAATATCCCGCAAAATAGCAGCTTGACGTCTCTCACGCCTTCTACTCAACGAATTTACATTAACGACGACGACGGAAATGGCATTACGTTATTTTCCTGCTAGCAAGCAGCCCGAGACGTTGCCAAGGTGACCTGTAGGTTCGTTGTCGGTCTCCGAGGGTGTCCATCGCTCGACGCAGAGCATGAAACCCGTAGAAAATAGTAGGTTTCTACGTCATTTGAAGGGTAAGTCAAATTATGTACATAAAAAGTATAAATGAAGGGACGTTTCACATATAGTCTGCAGATTTTACAGAAAATCAATAGTTTCTGAGAAAATATCAAATTACTCGTTTAATCTCCCTATAAACCCCAGTCTGTTGCGTGTAATATATACATATCAAAACCTGCTCCTGGGTGAGTATACTCTAAATATGAAGTTTGGTCGAGACCTGATTCGCCGTGATTTTGGAACAGACAAACTACACGAAAGCTACAAACCACTGATACGGTCTTGAATGGACCTCAAACGGATACATATCTGAAAAATTAGCAAAATAAACGAAATTGCAAAAAGCGGACCCCTTCGACTTTATTTATATAGCTTATTATTATTATTACTACATTTTTATCTGAAATATCTTCTGTATTTTGTGTTTCAAACAACTAACTGCATGTATTAATAGTGATAACAACAAATTAATACTCTCACCTCAGCTGTAAGTTATAAGTGATTGGGGAAATATAGTATTCTATCTATCCATTCATTCATTCATTTATTTATTTATTCTATTGGTTATAATTTTTACCGAGGAAAAATTAAATATATCAGTGATTGAAAGGAGAGGTGCTTTTGAAAGTAGGAGAGATCGCATTATGAAGATACGTTTGGAATTCAAGAGAACAAATTGGGGTAAATATTCATTTACAGGTAGAGGAATTAGGGACTGGAATAATTTACCAAATGAGTTGTTCAATAAATTTCCAAATTCTTTGCAATCATTTAAGAAAAGGCTAGCATAAGAACAGATAGGCGAATCTGCCACCTGGGCGACTGCCCTAAATGCAGATCAGTGTTGATTGATTGATTGATTGATTGATTGATTGATTGATTGATTGATTGATTGATTGATTGATTGATTGATTGATTGATTGAGAAAGGCCGTGGGGGTACGGAAAATTGAAACTCCCTATGCATCGCAAACCTAATACCATGGAGGGAAGCTTTAAACAACGAGCTCGGACGTGAAAGATGAAGATGAAAGTGAAGGCTCTAGTACAGGTAAGTGGAGGTAATGCCAGACTCAGGTGGAGTCCTACTGTCTCGTAAGCTGGGAGTGACAGAGGAGTTTCACACAAGCAGTAAATGTCGTTATTTAAGGTAAGCTTATTTATTTATTCTGGCAAAGTTGACAATGTATTTCCCTTTCTTACATTTAACAATCGTAATGTAATACAGTATTATTAATAACAAATACTCTTATATATTGAGAATACGAATGAGACGAAATATGATAGCACTAGCAATAAAATAATCTAACCTAGTGAGATTAACATTAGAAATGTATATAATAACATGTAATAGAATCATGCCATACTTTTTTTTTTTTTGCTAGGGGCTTTACGTCGCACCGACACAGATAGGTCTTATGGCGACGATGGGGTAGGAAAGGCCTAGGAGTTGGAAGGAAGCAGCCGTGGCCTTAATTAAAGTACAGCCCCAGCATTTGCCTGGTGTGAAAATGGGAAACCACGGAAAACCATTTTCAGGGCTGCCGACAGTGGGATTCGAACTACTATCTCCCGGATGCAAGCTCACAGCCGCGCGCCTCTACGCGCACGGCCAACTCGCCCGGTCATGCCATACTTTAATGAACTGAGTCCGAATATAAATGGTATAATAATTTCGTGTGCCTATTACTAGCCTGGTGCAGCCGCTGTAAGGCAGACTCTCCGTCGAAGGTGGGCGGCCTCTGCCGTGTATTGGAAACTGCGTGTTATTATAGTGGAATATAGTGTTATGTTTGGTATGTGACTTGCAGGGATATTGGGGACTACACAAAAACCCAGTCCGCGATCCAACAGAATTAACTATTTAAGGTTAAATTCACCAACCCGGCCGGGAATCGAACCCGGGTCGGAGTCCTCTGAACCGAAGGCAAGTACGCTGAACATTCAGACAATGAGCCGGACAATGAAAATCGTGGTAAAGCTGAAGTAACAGTAAATTTAAGGCTTCATCAAGACACGAAACTCTAGACGATACCCAAATACCGCCTTCAATCGAGAGGTGAAAGAAAAGAAGAAAAGTAGAGAAAGTGATCCACAAAAGGGAGAGGGAAATGGAGAGGAAGAGAAAGAGCGAGGAGGAAGAGGAGGAGTAGTTTTTCCTGTTTTACAATTTGTCTTATGGCGACGATGGGCTAGGAGTGGAAAGGAAGCGGCCGTGGCCTTAATTAACATACAGCCTCAACATTTGCCTGGCGTGAAAGTGGGAAACCACGGATAACCATCTTCAGGTCTGCCGACAGTGGGGTTCGAACCCACCATCTCCCGAATACAAGCTCACAGCTGCGCGCCTTTAACCGCACGGCCAACTCTGTCGATGGGAGTTTTAAGATGATGACTAACAGATGATTCATTCTATTATACAGGCGCGTTTAAATTCTGGGTTGCTAGACATGCCTCGACTGACTGTAAATAATAAGAAGGAACAATCACATTGTGATGGATCTGAAAGGAGTTACTTATTCGGCAGGTACCGTGGTTATAGCAGATTCTGTTGGGTGATAACTCACACTAGCTACCACCGTGTCACAACACACAATGGCTAGGCTATTGATCTATCGATTGCGGCGCCGCAGTCTGTGATGAGCAGACATCACTCTCAACACAGGACAGACCACTTAGAAACAACCTGCAAGACGTCTCGCTCACTGGCCGGATTTACGCTTCATAACCCTCCTTGCTCTTGAACCGAGTCCCGATAAAAATGGGCATGTGCGGCGATGAACTTTTGTTTCTCCGTAATCTCCAAAGAACTCGCAACAGGTGTGACCCTCCCCCTGAACGCTCTTTCTTGTTTCTCCTCAACTTTCCTTGAAGTCTTCTACCGATCTTAATAATTTTAGGTTTTCAACTGAGGGTACTATATTCATCTTTGTTCTTGAGCAGGAGTAGAATGTCGGCCTCCATATCCCACGCTCATAGCTTCAAACTCGGCTGAGGTAGTCGGATTGTTGAAGAGCAGATAACTATTTGGCCTTCCATGTCGTACGATACCGACAGGTAAAAGATCTCTGGGGACATATTTAGTGTTTACCGACAAAATGACTTAAAACTCAGCTCTAGTTTGCTCAACAGAAGCTTGTTTCCCTGCTTTTTGATAGAGTAACAGGAACATGGAAACTGACAAGCAGGCAGCCTAATTGTAGCGGTAGATTAGGCAATACGGTCATTGTTAAAAACCAAAGAAAACGGTTTGAACAGTTAAACCATATTCAATGTAATAATAATAATAATAATAATAATAATAATAATAATAATAATAATAATAATAAAGATAGTTGTTTTGACGGAAGATTTATAGCCGTCAGAAACCATATCCTTTGGAGGTCACTCTAAAATTACAGAAATTGAAAAGCAAAGGAGAATTCTCCGGAAAATTTATGGTCCCAAGAGAGAAAATGGAATGTGGATTAAGAGAAGAACAGCGGACCTCCAATCATTAAATGACAGGTTAACTGATGCCGTACGCAAGAGACGCCTGAAATTCTATGGCCATATCTACAGAATGGACAGAGATAGACTCTCTAAAAGATTATTTAAAGTAATCAACTCAAAGAAGGTCAAAATAAACTGCCTACAGGGCCGGATTAAGGGAGGGGCTAAAGGGGCTGCAGCCCCGGGTCCTGCGTGCCAAGGGGCCCCGGCCCTTCACCGACCCTAAAATTGTATAAAAAGGCCTGCTGCTCCACCTTCCGTGCATGTATATGAATATTCACGCTCGCAAAATATCAAACACACTCTTCCTTCCTTCTTATCAGCTGTCAGCGTTAGTATTTCATCACTGCTAGAATCAATTACCGTCCGGAGACACGAATCCTCGCTACTTACGCACTGTAATTAATGTGAAGGTTATTGCTGACGAAAATTTAAATCCGGCAGCTTGCGAGTACGGGCAGAGGGAGAAGGGGGGAAGAGGTCCTGGAAGTGAGCGGGGGGAGGTGGGACAGGGGAACCACGGTGGAATGCGCATGCTATACTATATCTTTGCATCAGGAAGATAACTTCTAGTTTACTTCTGATTATTGAACCATTCGTAAGTTACAACTGTAATGTTCTTGTAAAATGGACGGAAAATACCCTAGTGGTGCCAAGAAACGTAAGTTCTATTGTATGTCGTTTTAATAGTAATGATGAGACAAATTTTAAATATGTTTTGGTATTATGAAATATAACATGAAAAATAGAGAAAAAATGTAGTCTATTTCAACACTTCCCTATCAATTTAAGTGGAAGTAATTCTATAACGACTTCAGTACGCTAGTCTTACGTGATGTTACGAAGAAGGGCCCACATTTTTAAATAGCCCAGGGCCCCCAAACACCTTAATCCGGCACTGACTGGCTAGAAGAAACTAAGGCGGACCTCCAAGCTATGAATATTACGGAAGACATCATAGAAGACCGTGGAGCCTTTAGTACAATAATAGCCATGCACAAGTTCATGGAGAAACCTAAAGAGAAAACCGGTAGGAAGTGGGCCACAGAAAGCAAGATACAACACAGTGTATTCATTCATGAAGAGATTTTGGGAGAATAAGAACGCAAAAACAATCAAGCCAACGAACCAGTGCAAACGCGCTTTTTGAATGAGCATAATAATAATAATAATAATAATAATAATAATAATAATAATAATAATAATAATAATAATAATAATCATGTCGAGTGAGCGGCTCAGACGGTACAGCACTGACCTACTTAGTCCAAGTTGGTCGTTTCTATCTCGCCTCACTCCGGTGGGATTTGAAGGTGCTTGTATAAGTCAGCACTGGGTCGGTAGATTTACCAGTATGTAAAAGAAGTCGCTCGAGACGAAATTTCGACACCTAGCCGTAACGTGTAGGTAGTGGGACGAAAACCATTAACATTATTACAATAATAAAGTTGTTTGATGTCCCTAGAAGCTTACATTCAAGAGATGATGAATTCAAACCTAACCATCAACAGGCATGAATATAGTTTTCCATAGTTTCCGATTTTCACACTGTAATTGATACCATGGTTACTTATTTCCCAGTCCTAACCCTTTTCTTCCTTCCATCGTCACCGAAAACTTGTTCGTATGTGTTAGTATAAATTTAAACACATATTAAACAGCCAAAATCTAGTATACACATGTCTGTCTTCTGTATCTGTTCTGATATCGAAATAGGAAAATCACTTTTCTGATGACCACGCATGTATTTGAATCAGGGAATAAAATATGAACGCCAAAACATTGCTTAGACGGCTAAAGGTTTCTGTACCTTTATGTTCACATCCAAAATTAAAGACGTTAACAGTTAAAACCGGATGGAAAATATATATGGCTGTGTATAATTCGAGCGATAAAGGTAAATCGTGTTTACACTACTAGGAATATTTATTGCATCACCTGCAAAATTGATGTATATTTTCACTTATATCGATAAATCCCAACAGTGAGTTAATCATTTCACCGTTGTTTTACAATAAAACTATTACGTATTATTGTGTGCCACAACACTGGTGAACAGATGCCATTGTTATAATGCTAATGGCTCAACAGTACTGTAGATTTCAGTGTACTATAGATGGGCGAAGTTGTTCTTTCTTCTAGAACAATTCCAGTTGTTCCTGTTCTCGAAAAATACTATGTTCATAATAACAGTTCCAAAATAACGGCCAAAGGACTAGGCAGTGGAGAATTAGAAAATATTAACGAACCGCATAAATGCTAATTCGAAAAAAAAATCCTCACTGTTAGTTTCATGCTTTACTTTTAATGTGTCTAGAAAACGCTGAAACATGGTTTTATCACTACAAATTGGCCATTAATGAAACCTGAGAAAGAAACACATTAATTGAATTAACTTTCAGGTTTGATCTGTTGATAAATGCTTCATTTTTCAGGTAATTTATAAATTTTATTTAATCGTAGTTTCGACAGACAGAGAACCTACCAGTTATAGATTAACTAAGGTTTTTATGTGGCAAAAAAAAAAAAAAAGGGCAGGTACTATATAAAACATGTAGACCTTGTTCAATAACATTTGTATATTGACAAGAATGCTTCAAAATAGGTACCGGTAGGTTCAAAAAAGTAATTAAATGACACAATTTTGCATTATAAACCAATAGTAACAGCTTACCTGATCCAGTGACTCTGCTCTTATTTTCTTTCGATCTTTCATTTCGATATGATCCCAGTAGCGCTTTCGTCTTCGTTTTCACTGTAGAGGTAGGAAAGTTTAGTTGAGAACTAATTTCCTTATACGCATTTTCCCTTTAATGCGATTGAAATAGTTTTTGTTTTTCGGATTCCACATACCCTTTGATGCGCGGACAAAAACCGACTGACCTCCGGCTCGCAGCGAGGGCCCTCACTCCGCAATTACTCAGGGGTGAGGGAGCGTCTACACTAGGCGCAATTCCCTCGCGAAATTATTTCGCGAGGAAATTGCGCTTAGTGTAAACGCAGCTTAAGATGGGCAAAAGAATTGAATTAACTCCTCGCAAGAAGAGTGTATTATCGCGTTAGCTTCTGAATCGCTTCAAGGAGAGGATTAATCAGTCTACTGTGTCAAGGTTATTGATTAAATACAAAACTGGGAGCTTAGAAGGAGTAAACGGGAGAGGCAGACAAGATCGTCTTCGGCTGTCAATGACAGGATTTTGAAGCGTATATACCTGAAAAATCGACGGATGACTTCGGTGGGGTTGAAACGGGAGTGAGAGGAGACTTCTGGTGCGGTGGTTTCCAGTAGAACGTTCAGAAACAGGTTTTCAAATAAGTAACTACCTGCTCGAAGGTCACAGAAAAGGCCCTTTTGACAGCAAGAATGAAGATAGCTCCCTCAGAATGGAGCAAGGAACATGTCTACTGGATAAAGCCATCTTTTCAGATGAGTCAAAATTTAATCTCAGAGGAAGTGATGGGAAAATACTTGTTCGTCGTCAGTGGAGAAGAATTTTTGTCTGTATGTCTAGGCTCAACATTGAAGTTCCCAGAGAGTGTGAAGGTTTGGGGTTGTATTTCAAATAAAGGAGTGGGTGCATTACATATTGTTGAAGGAACAGTAAAATGCTGATACATACATAGAAATCATTGCCATGAGCCGTGCAGCAGTTTGTACCCGCAGAAACTGCGTATTCAAGGATGATGATACTGTAGCATGTCACAAGGCCAACAATGCTTAACATCCTCTGTCTTCGTCTAAAAATAAGTTAATGGCCAGGAAACAACTCAGATTTCAATTCCATTGATAGCTGCTGGAAAATCATTGGCAATGCCGTGGCACAAAAGAAACCAAGAAATTAAAAAATCAGATTTTAGAAGCCATCCGTAGAGTGTGGTTCCATGAGATAAAAGCAATGAGATGCCGTGATAAAAACAGGGGGTGGCAACACAAAATATTATTCCAGCCATGTTAACAATGAATATTTTGTTGTTGTGGCTTTCAAGTAGTTGGGAGTGCCGTGGCACACTTCGGCCACTCGACTCATCTGTATCGGCGACGTTTGTAGAAAGCATGGCGTAGCGCTAGCGGGGGATAAAACGATCTGTCGTGACGAATATGACTTCGCCAGGTCAGAGATGAAACCCCTCATCACTGAGCTATTAAAAGTCTAATAAGCTAGTGCTAGTGGCAAGGTAGAAGAATGGTGTTAGATTGGCAGTAGACGAGAAGCATGCTGTTGAAGAGGAGGATTTAGCAAGGCGAGATTTCATGATGACGTGATTAAGGGACCAGGATTTGTCGGGAGGGCATGGCTGGAACTTGCAGTGGGGGCTGACGTGAAATTAAGTTGAGGAGAAGTAGGAGTAGGGCAGAGGTATCTCGGCTGGCTTGAGGAGAAGAAGGTGCAAAAGGCAAGGGGGTGAAGTGGTTGAAATGTGGTGGTGGAGGTCTTGGCTGGTAGAGATGCCTGGAGTGCCTGTAATGGGACCTGATAGCCCTCTTGATGAAGGGGCACCCAGGAAACGACGCCGCATGCTGTCCCTCGCAGTTTGTACACTTCGCCTTCTCCCGTGGTACGTTACAGTCTGTGTGGCGGTGGGGCCCGCCACACCTGTTACACCTGGTGGAATGTGAACATGTGGCTGCAGTGTGATGTAGCTGAAGACAGTTAAAACACTGTACTACCAGGGAGGGGCGGGGAGAGGGGTGGTTTTTGGGCTGCGGGGGGATTTCAGGGTTCGAAGTAGGCGTGGGAGCGGGTGTCCGGCGTCTTCTTCGTCGTCTTCTTCTTTGCGGCGTCTGGGTGGCTTGGACTGAATTTGGACTGGGTTCGAGTGTCATAGGTGAGAGGGGAGGGGTGAGGAGGGTTTGAGGGTCAAAAGTGCTGGAAGAAAGTAGGTCGGTTTGACATTCTTTGGTTTCAGTGATGAGGTTCTGACTGCATGGAGTGGGATCAGTTTGCATTTCAGAGTCTATGGTAATAGTTGGTTGAGTGTTCGAATCCGGGATGATGGGTTGAGCTGACATAGTGATTGGGCTAACTGGCTGTTTTGAAGTGTTTGAAAAACTCTCCGGTTAATTGAAACATTTCCCCTTTAAAAATAACACAATAGATCATCATCATCTGTTTACCCTCCAGGTTCGGTTTTTCCCTCGGACTTAGCGAGGGATCCCACCTCTACCGCCTCATGGGCAGTGTCCTGGAGCTTCAGACTCTTGGTCGGGGGATACAACTGGGGAGTATGGCCAGTACCTCGCCCAGGCGGCTTCACCTGCTATGCTGAACAGGAGCCTTGTGGAGGGATGGGAAGATTGGAAGGGATAGGCAAGGAAGAGGGAAGGAAGCGGCCGTGGCCTTAAGTTAGGTACCATCCCGGCATTCGCCTGGAGGAGAAGTGGGAAACCACGGAAAACCACTTCCAGGATGGCTGAGGTGGGAATCGAACCCACCTCTACTCAGTTGACCTCCCGAGGCTGAGTGGACCCCGTTCCAGCCCTCGTACCACTTTTCAAATTTCGTGGCAGAGCCGGGAATCGAACCCGGGCCTCCGGGGGTGGCAGCTAATCACGCTAACCACTACACCACAGAGGCGGACAATAACACAATAGATAAGTTGTAAAATATGTTTTAGTTTGTTATATTGTGAATATTTACTTAAACCTTACTGTTATCAGAAATATATGCAGTGTGTATCAAATATTTACATTTTGACATAAAATTGCACAGGTATACGGTACTCACATGCTGAATTAGGTCTATTATTAAATTTTCAATGCTATCAGCTTGCATTCTGGAGATGGTGGTTTTGAATCCCACTGTCCGAAGCCCTGAAGGTGGTTTTCCGTGGTTTCTCCATTTTCACAAGAGGCAAATTCTGGGGCTGTACTTTAATGAAGGCCACGGACGTTTCCTTCCCACACCTAACCCTTCTTATCCTATCGTCTCCATACGACCTACCTGTATCGGTGTAACATAAATGAATGTTTAAAAAATCAAACATTGGCATATTAAGACTGAATATCACGAGTAAAACGTAAATGTTTGTCGATGACGCAATTCATATTTACAGTCGGTACATGTGTGTGTAATCTGCACCTTCTATTACAATACTGAGGGATTTCGATGAGCAAGCCATTGGAACAGAATTAGTTACTGCATACGCATCTGTTGAATCTATGATAGCAACTCATAAATTAAGATGGTTTTCTATAAGGAAAGCTGAGTTATTGCGTGGTCATGTATTGTAGTAGTGAAATGAAAATGAAAATGAAAACCTACAACCTGTTTTCCAGTCATTGACCGGGTCAGGGGTGTAATGAATGAAAGATATATAGGCTGTTATTACAATGGGGTCGCCACTCCCAAGGTGATTTATATTAATGAGTGATAAATGCTATGAAATGATAATGGAGAGTGTTGCTGGAATGAAAGATGACAGGGAAAACCGGAGTACCCGGAGAAAAACCTGCCCCGCCTCTGCTTTGTCCAGCACAAATCTCACATGGAGTGACCGGGATTTGAACCACGGTATCCAGCGGTGAGAGGCCGACGCGCTGCCGTCTGAGCCACGGAGGCTCCTATTGGTAGTAGTATTCAATATAAAATCTGAGATGTCTTTTTTTAAGCCTAATCTGTTTGGAAATGCAACATCACATTTTTCAAGATTTAATTACCCTTCGGGAAGGCCCATATCAGGAATGTCTCAAGCTACTGAAGAACTTTCTATTCTAATATGAGGCCTGCCTGGCTGAGTAGCTCAGACGGTTGAGGCGCTGGCCTTCTAACTCCAACTTGGCAGGTTCGATCCTGGCTCAGTCCGGTGGTATTTGAAGGTCCTCAAATACGACAGCCTCGTGTCGGTAGATTTACTGGCACGTAAAAGAACTCCTGCGGGACTAAATTCCGACACCTCGACGTCTCCGAACACCGTAAAGGTAGTTAGTGGTGTAAGTTTCCTAACTCTCTTACTAAATTTACAAATATTTATAAATCTGGATTTATCTTGAAAAATCTGAATATCTGCATTTAAAATGGAAATTATGAAAATTAACATTCATTAAATAAAATACACACTCGTCGAACCTTGTACTCACACTTACTAGTTACCTGCTTACTTACACATACGTTATTTGAAGGGCGCCAGCTGTCACTCAGTACAGCAATAATAGAATGAGACTCTTGACTATCTCTAGGGTGTGGGGTAATAAGCTTACTTTTGACAACATACCATATAAGTTCTGGAAAAAGGAGATTGGCGTTCGGTTTCCCCATTAATTTTGAGGTTAAGATATTTTACTGTCAATGAAGTGAAACTACGAATTCGTTTGATAGAACAATATGTATTCTTTAAATAATATATAAAATAATAGTGAGTCTTGTTGCGATAAAACAGATGAGAATATGAAATTATGACATTGCAACTGAAAGAAACTAGGCATGAATTTGAATTCTTCTTGACCGGACATTTAACAATTTATACGAAATATTTCCCTCACTGATTCACTTGACTGTACCTTCAACACTTTTAGTGTAATTACGACGTATTCCTTTGATCTGGTGTTTACTGTAGATGTGTCACGCCTAACTTGGTGATACATCCTTGTGACTGCTTCTTCTCCATATCATCTGACTTCTTTGTAAGTCAATATGGTATGACCTCTTGGCAGGTCCAGGGTTGCCCTCTCTGACTCCATGGTAAGCCTTGCGTCCGTGTCTTCAACTGAATGAGCGACCAACCTTTTGGTCTCACTCTCTCAATGACCAATAATTAATGGCTCACTAAGTCTTCACCACCTCTCGTTCACACTCGTTGGCTGACCAACTAAGGCCTCTTGATCTAGTAGACTTCTTCACTGTACTGCATCCGTATAACTAATGACTGACGCTACAATATGCATCCACCTTATATAGACGTTGGTTGACACCGCTACGTAATCTCCAGAAATAACAATGACATACTCCCACCTACGCGACAAATATTACATACAGTGGTGAAATAGCCCGCAGGCGGCTAACTCCGTGAGCGCATATCTAAATAAATACAATGCCGTAGCCATGGCGCGGCGATGACTTGGCAGAATCTCCACTGGTATAGCAATATAACAACGTCACTTCCAATCTCTGATATATACAACAATTCTCACTGTACAGGTATTGAGTGTGATTCTACACATACGTATATATGCATACATCTAAGTACAATCTTGCAAGCAACAGGCAATTGCAAAATCGAATTGAATAAAACGGATAATTACAATAATAGTAATAATACCACAGATAAAATAATAATACTGACATAATAATAATAATAATAATAATAATAATAATAATAATAATAATAATAATAATGCAGATAAAATCATACAATAATAAAAATACAGATATCATCTTGTAACGGGATTTGAACCGTTACAGTGGGACGTAAAGCAAATAACATTAATTATTTATGAATATCAGGCCTGAACCCTGCTCCCCTTGTTGCGCGCTAGTTTAATAATAATAAAAAAAACCCATGGCACTACAGCCCTTGAAGGGCCTTGGCCTACCAAGCGACCGCTGCTCAGCCCGAAGGCCTGCAGATTACGAGGTGTCGTGTGGTCAGCACGACGAATCCTCTCGGCCGTTATTCTTGGCTTTCTAGATCGGGTTAATAATAATAATAATAATAATAATAATAATAATAATAATAATAATAATAATAATAATAATAATAATAATAATAGAAATTAAGCCATTGATTGCTCAATAGAGATATATTCCTCTGACATCTGGTAATAGTGAAAACGTAACATGGAAACTGACACGCTGGCAGCCCAAGTGATGTCACATGTCTGCACGCGGTAGCTGAGGTCATGCGATTATTGTATAAATACGCCTCAAAATTGACTGTCAAGTCTTCAGCTTAGAGGTTGGCTGGATCCTCAACTAGCACCAACAAAGATTATGCGTGTTAGGGAAATCGCAGAAACCGATGGCGACGTCATAATGAGGCGTACGGCTCCAGGATAATGTCCAAATGTCCAGTGTCTCTGCCCATTTTACTTTCATTGAATGTCCATTATGTGCAATATAATTTTAATTAATTAATTTTCATCTCGATAATTCCTTACTAATAAATCAGTTTCTTGCAGGACATGTGGACATCGTAGACTTAAAACTTGTGTCAATTTAAGCATATGTTTCAAAATTACGTTGCCTGCAGAAATGCTGTGAAATAGTTGGAATTGAGAGATATGTACGAGCTATCTCCTGCAGGATGAAGTTACATCCTAAAGAGGCCACCAATGAAAACAAAAATTGAAATAATTAATTAATTAATTAATAATTAATCCACAATTATATTTAACTCAGTATTTGTTCGCATTATAAGATGATATGTCTAAAAATATTGAATCTTCAGTAAATAAATCTTTCATACATTCATAGACATAAAATGATCGTATTTCAGTAGGTCCAGGCCTCTGGACCTAGGCTGGACTACGTCGATTTATGTGACCATGGGCATTTTAAATGTGACACACAAATATATATAGACTCTACAGATGTGGATAAAAAAAAGTGGACATAAGTACCGTGGACTCTGAAAAAGTGGACATTTGGTCGGATAGTGGACTTATCATCCGTAAAACAGGCGTACAAGGCATGATCAGGAGTGGGGTAGTTCGGCATTGCTCTCCTCACACAACAAAATTCGTGACACATAAAGTACATCAGTATTACGATTTTCTGCAATGAAGAGAATGTGGTAGGTCACTTTCGTAATTGTGAATTGTACTCTGTTTATTTTAGTCAGGTAGCCATGTTTAGATTAAAGCATAGGAGGGTTCTAGTCCCTGTACCACCCCGAGGTGATGTAAAAACCACGACCTGTATATTTCGCAACGTAGCTATCTACATTCGTTCGGTGCCCGAACGTTCATCAATAATTCTGTACCTGAGAGCTAAACCGATGTAAGTCGCATTTTAGTCATTTTACAGGAGAGAAGAGAAACGTTAGTTGAAGAGCATTTTTGCTGCATTACGACTTAGGCAATAACTGTTTAGCATTGCTCTTGATATATTTTATGCAATTTTGATCAGTGAACACAATCACTAACATCATTTGCACTTAAATTCGTTAATAATTATTTTATTATCACAAAAGTAAATTGACAGTAGACTTACGTTTATATGACTCCAAGGTTCAGAAAATGTGACTTACGTTGTTTTGGCTCTCAGGTACAGAATTTCATCCCACAATTCTTCTCAGGCTTCCTCACGAGGCTGCATACATCATCCCATTCGAAGTCTAGATTTCAGAATTTCAGTTCTCCATCCTAGAGCAGGAAATAGAACACAGGGAAAAAACGGGGCCATTAGTTAAAAATATTCGAGGAGACGTTGTCCAATAATAAGAATATAGGTACTAGGGTTACAAGGTAATACATTTTGGTTTTGTGGAGCCAGCACGTAAATGATAAAAGCGTGACCTCACGCAGAAAATATGTCAGCCAGGTGTACATTTAGTTGAACAGCAACTGCAGTAGTGCTCGTCTGTCGGGAGAGTGCGACTTGTACACATTAATCATTCCGATACATTCAATTGTGCTCCAAAACTCTGTTGTATTTGATTGCCAGTCAAAAGGGATTTGAAATATAGTATTTAAAATTACGATGACCTGGCCGCATTGCGCTATTCATAAAAATAGTGTTCGTTAGGAGCAGAGAAAGAAGCTCGACATGCCGGTAATTTGACGCCCATGGACTCGCGCAGTGTACACCAAAAGTTCCTCAATTTTGTAATCACATGTGTCGGCTGTAACTTCGTTTTTCGTCTGCCATCACGCCGTGCGGTGTCCAGAATGTCATCACGGGAAAGCACCGGGATGTGTGACATTGAGGTGGCGGAAAAACACGTGAAAAGTCGTTTAGTATGAACGTGATAGGGTTACTCACATTAGTTTGGTCTATATATGTAGAAGCATGACTGTGTTCGCACTCCCTAAACAGTATTTCTTTACACGAAACGGGCTTTTGCTGTATATTATTGCCAGGAATTATCATGTTATTCAGCTTCATTTCAGACCAAGTTCCCTTCAAGCAATAACATCTAAACTCGTGTCTTTGGAAAGTGAATTCTAAAAACAGACGAATAATGCGTTCAAATGTGGCCTCCGCCTGTGAGTGGGAGCGGTAGAATAATATCCACAGTATCTCCTGCCTGTTGTAAGGCGACTAAAAGGGGACCAAGAGGCTCTTTACTTGGGAGCGTGGGTTGGCGACACGTGGCCCCTAACTGAGTCCTGGTATTGCTTCCAGTTACTTACACCAGTATCCTCACTTTCTTCTATCCTATTTGACCTCCTTTGGTCAACTCTTATTCTTTACCGACCCAAACGGTATTAGGTTCGCGAGGTCTAGGGAATTCTTCATATTCGAGCCCTCCGTTCTTCCTTTGGCCGATACCATCATTTTTCGAAGTGTCGGGCCCCTACCATTTCTTCCCTCTCATTAGTGTTAATAAAATATGGTCGCATAGTGGTACTTCCTCTTAAAACAATAATGACCACCACCATCAAATGTGGTCTCGTCATCCTGGGCCATGAATACATTATATGAGAGTAATTTTACATTTCGACACAAACATGGTGTTGACCAAACAAATGGCTGTGCGGTTTGGATCATATAGGTGTCTGCTTGTATTCGGGAGATAGTGGGTTCGATCACCACTGTCGGTAGCCCTGAAGATGGTTTCCCGTGGATTCCCTTTTCCACAACAGGCAAATGCTGGGGCTGTGGCTTAATTAAGGCCGCGGTTGCTTCCTTCCCACTCCTAGCTCTTTCCTCTCCCTCCGTCGCCACAAGACCTGTCTGTGGCGATGCGACGTATAGCATGTTGTAAAAAAAATGCATCATGTTTAGGCCTGTCTACGGAGTAAGTACAGATCAGAATGCTGTTACCACAAGTCATTATTCACCTCATACAATTGGATATATGTCAGATTGATGAACGAAAACGTAAACCATCCCAAATTTAACAATATTCAACAATTCACCCGTTCTTCATAATTTCACAGCAAAACCAATATATTTTAAATTTATATAGTACATAAACTCAACTTCCTAGTCATATATATCGCGTTAGGTTTGCTGAAATGACAACATATAATACTCAACGTTTTCCAACTATGTTTTTGTGTTGGCTCTGTATTCTTCTGTGTACTAAAATCTGCCGTAACTATTGCTAATTGCTAATTCACATAATAAGCATGCAGTGTAATACTGGTACATTAGGCCACTAGCAATTCGATTCATCTAATGCAATTTCTTATATCTCGTAATTGTTTATCCAAAACACAAGGACATCTCCACACAGACAAGAAGGCTCTCAGAGGAATACAGGGCTTCCATCATTTCTAACAATGACACTAAATGGGATAGATTGGTTAATTCCATGCCCGGCCGCCTTTGCCCTCTGGAATTAACTTCGTATTTAGTTCTGGTGTAGGGCGAGTTAACTCTAGGGTCATATAATTCCTCAGAATGGAAATCATGTTTGTAATTAGCTTGACTTTTTGTCGGGGAATCGATCTCACGTCCTGAAGGTGACCCGAGCACGTCTTCACCTCCTAGGCCAAACAGCCCCTTAAGAACGTAGTAAATATGGAGATAACACATTGTACATGGTATCTGTAATGAAATATATTATAATTACAAGTTGATTATGCAAAATGGCTGAAGATCCTTTTCGTGTATGGATGTGACAACAACCTACATCATAGTGTTGTTTCAGGGACGAAGTTTTGCAATGCGTACAAGTTGTAATTTGGGGTAGTTGTGCGAGACGATGACCGCTCAGGGTATTCTCAGGCTATCTGTCACTCTACATTGATAGTGCGGCCAAGTGAATCGACTAAGAACTGTGTCGTTTCACAATTACAGAATCTTCAAGAAAGCTAGCAATTCATGTTGTAAAAATATGGAAAAGGAAGAAAATGTTTTAGGACCCCAAAGACTGCGGAAGAAGAAGCGGGTGGTTATCCGTATTTCTGTTTGTCAATAATCACTTTCACCACCACCAGTCAGCAGTAATCCCAATAATATCGTTCACAATATACCGGGTGAGTTACCCACACCTTATTTTGTTATTTTATGCAGCCCGCAATTTATAGTCGAACTCGGAAACATCGGTCCCTATGGTATGTCAATACTGTAACAGTGGGTGTACACTTAATGACTGTCTGCATCTCAGTTAGAACAAGCGCATGCATAGCAGAAAGATGCATGATAAGATATATGCTTGAGCCTCTTACAGAGGCTAAGGAAAGTGCCAAAAGCAGGGTTCGTCTGTGGTTTGAACGGACTGAATTTAAATTTAAAATTGAGAGTAAAATTAACCTAATTATGCAGGGACCTCATCATACCTGAAAACATCCTCCTTTTTAGTAACGTATGTAACTGTAACAAGATGAATATGCATAATTATTCTACTATTTGAACTTCAAACTTTAGGTGAAGAACCCCGCTAGAGGTGTCGCCTCTGGCCAGAACATGGAACATTTATCGAAACAAGTGCTCCAAACGATGACCTTCTATATTAATGCACTCTTAACCACCCTGTTAAACCGACATTCTGGCATGTCTTCGTCCTTTGAATATCCACCGAAGTTTCGGGTGCAAATAAAACGCGAACTTAAAGGTGAACTCTCATTTCCCAGCGAAGGAAAATGTGCTAGTATTTGAGCGCTTATCTCACGCAGCAACATTGGCTAGGTTGCATCCTCCTTCGTTTATCACAGTCATACACGTTTAGTTTCTGTAAATGATCTTCGGAGTGACTTTCACAGCCCATACACATATCAACCACATCAATCATATGGCAGATCGATGCATTATTTAACTATCAGATTTCCAAATGATTTTATAACGGTATTGTTGTTATGAAGCGGTCTGTCATTGGAGACTATTATGCTATGCAAACGTACATCCTCTGAACCTTGATATAATATTAAACGCAGACAGAGTCTCTTCACCGCTGTGTTCTTGGCAGTAGAAGGGAAGCGGAATTTCTAGAAATGTGAGGAGCTGCTGACTCCCCCGGTATTGTACAATGAGTGGAAAAAATCTCAAGCGACTGGGCTCTATGTTACGGGCCGTGGAGCTGCAGTCTTGCTTTGGGGAGATGGTGGCTTCAAACCCCACCATCGAAAAACCTGAAAATGGTTCTCCAAGTTTTCCCATTTTCACTCCAGGGAAATTCAGAGGCTTTGTTTTGATTAATTAAGGCCACAGCCCCTTCCTTCACTCTCCACGTCCTTTCTTCTCTAATAATCGTCGAGGATCTAAATTAAATAACTAGCAAAACAACTTGTAGAAAATGACGGCTGATGTGCAGTGTAACGTTGTAGTAGCTTCTATTAAGATTACGTACTACCTCGTACTTGTGAATCATTTCATCTTATTTTTAACGCAATTTCAAATAAATTTGCAATATTTATTGACAAGAATAGTAATTACTGTGCCGCACATGGTTACACATTATCTCTCTCTTGGGAATCCTAGAATTGTGTGTGCAGCGAGCCATTGCTCGGTACCACTAATACCACTTTCAGGCAAGTACAGCAGGGCTAACAAGTAGTGCACACACCGAGCAAGTGGCTGTGCGGTTTGGGTCACGTAGCTATCAGCTTGCATTCGGGAGACAGTGGGTTCGAACCTCACTGTTGGAAGGCCTGAAGCTGGTTTTCTCTGGTTTCCCCATTTTCACACCAGGAAAATGCTAGGTCTGTACATATTTTCCTTTTGCTATTTGCTTTACGTCTCACTGACACAGATAGGTCTTTTGGCGATGATGGGATAGGAAAGGCCTAGGAATGGGAAGGAAGCGGCCGTGGCCTCAATTAAGGTACAGCCCCAGCATTTGCTTGGTGTGAAAATGGGAAGCCACGGAAAACCATCTTCAGGGCTGTCGACAGTGGGGTTCGAACCCACTATCTCCCGATTACTGGATACTGGCCGCACTTAAGCGACTGCAGCTATCGAGCTCGGCGTGTACCATAATTAAGGCCACGGTTGCTTCCTTCCGACTCCTAGTCCGTTCCTTTCCCATCGTCGCCACAAGACCTGTCTGTGTCGGTGGGACGTAAAACAGATTGTAAAAAAGTAGTGCACATTGAGCGCCTGAGATATAGTTCACCTTTCTCTCACGAGAGCTGACATGGTTGATTCTTCGCAGGTGGTCTCTCCAGAGCATGCAGAAAAATGAATAAGTCGTCTGAACCCCAGTGACTTATATTGGCGTCTATATGAGGTAGAAGTTATAGAAAATTCCTCAATATTGGCTTAGTTCAGAAAGAACTTTTGTCACGCTTTTCATGTGCTAGGGAGTGTTTTATTATCCCTATACACGCAGACTTCGATGCAGGACTAGGCTAGTTCTATGATTTCAACTCTTCATTAGTTTTACCTGGATGTTGTGGTTCTTTCATTAGAAATAAATGAAGAATCTTAACTTTTGCACGTGGCTTAGATAGTAACAAATGTGCAGAGAGATTTCAGCTGGTTATCTTGACCGATTCGTTTCATTTGTTTGCTATGTGTCATAATTTTTACGTTGGTTGCTGTTTTTCAGGATACGGATAGCCTACTGTTTCTATATATCTTCTATATCACAACGGGTTCAAACACGTGAGATTGGCGTGTCGGCCTTAGGCGCCCATGTGACTCTCATATTGCATCCGCCTATATCTACCAACGTCCACTCTCTATTCATTCCTAACCAATTTCCCATAGTTGGATATTTTATGTATTAGACACTTACGGATTTATGTGTGTGAGTTGTCTTTTGTTGTCCCTTCCTCCATGACTTTCCTTTTGTTTAGCAGATATCGTCATTGGAAGAGCAGTGCCTCTACCCTACGCTCTGAATAAGTCTACTTCTTTATACAAAAAATATCAAGTTGAAAAGTCACCACTAACTATGGCCATCGTGGCCCATTAGGCAGGCGTCACGTGCCGGAATTTACAAGATTCCATGCCATATTGTGCTCTTCCGTCTATCGCAGATTCCCAATTGTATTCGACCGTCTGATAAACTCAGTACCAGACGGTACCAGCAAATTAACATTCTTTACGAAGCGAATATAGAGCTTGAACATTCTGGTCAGTTATCTGTTATTGAAAAAAATATCCCGCACAGTCACAAAGTTCTCATGGGCCTGCTATAAGATCACCATGGGTGTAACTAACCTAAGTCTACCAAGCAGGACCTTCCATGCATTCAGTAAATTGATTTAATTTTTGTCTTCATCGATTATAACGAACTCTAATGTTGTTGTCATTGCATCATTTTCAGGATTTAGGATACAGCTATCAATGACCTCGAATATTTGGCGGGTTCAAACTCACCCTGTTTCACCTATGTGGCTGTCATATCTGCACTACTGGATGAAACAATTTAATGCAATATCAAATTACAATAATTTGTTGTACTTTTATCAGTGACGTGAGCATTTCAGCGCTTTATTTCACGGCCAGTATGGTCAAGATTCATAGACTATAGAAACAGAGACCACTCGTTTTCCTTTATGTCACAGTTCGGTGCGTACTTTGACTACCCCTACGATACGGTTGGCAATCTACTTTTTTTTGCGTCCTCTTTATTTATATTTCAGTTTAGAATTACCTTATCTTCTACATCTTCCTGAATTATCAATCAAAACTTTTAGCGCCTTTATTATAATCCATAGGAAGAGATTCTGTCTATCGCAACCTGGTAAAATTCACAATTTTGATGATTTTAGTTTCAATTCGTTTGTCAGTTTGTACTCACCAGAGCAGACATAAGAATCGTGTAGGTTATGAGACAACAGAGCAGGGAACGCAACAACCTTATGCATCAAGTCAATGAACAAGTATGATCACTATAACCTGTCTTCACCTCACAGATCTGGTCCTATATCCTCCTGTGTGTAGCGGTGGTATTCCCTGCCTGTCGAAAGAGACTCTTAAATGGAGGCCAGGGGCTTTCAATTTGGGAACGTGAGTTGGTGACCGTGGCTTCCTTGCCGGAGTTTGGCATTACTTCCACTTCCTTGTGCCAGTCTCCACACTTTCAACTTCCCTATCTGATCTCTCTTGGTCACACCAAGACGGTATTGTATTTGCGAGGCCTAGTCTTTAATTTGCATGTCCTTCGTGACTTCTCCCTTTCTTTGGCGAGTACCTTCATTCTTCGAAGTATCAGACCTCTTCCCATCAATATTAGTGGGGGATAGTTCTCCAATTGTATTTCCTCTTAAACAACAATCAACACCACCATCACCAGCTGGTACTATAGTCGAAATATTATGTTCCAGATAGTTGACAGGGCCAAATTTGTGTGCTCTAAACTTCAGATTTCTATTTATTATTGATAAGGTTCCTCAGTACAGTCATGTGTGTGGGGAGCAGTGTACACAAGAAATATACAGCATTTAATACTCAGATGTACTGGGCGAGTTGGCCGTGCGGTTAGAGGCGCGCAGCTGTGAGCTTGCATTCGGGAGATAGTGGGTTCGAACCCCACGGTCGGCAGCCCTGAAGATGATTTTCCGTGGTTTCCCATTCTCACACCAGGCAAATGTTGGGGCTGTACCTTAATGAAGGTCACTGCCGCTTCCTTCCCGTTCTTTGACCTTTCCTATCCCATCGTCGCCATAAGACATATCTGTGCCGTTGCGACGTATAGCAAATAGTAAAAAAATAAAATAAAAATAAAAACACTCAGATGTATGAAGGACATCAGCAGCGCAGATTGAAATCCATCTGCTTGTCCCTTGAGGGCATTTAGCGATCCAATTCAACACCTATACATGCTACAAGATGACATAGGTTTCATATGTATATTATTTGATTAAAAATATCTCCCATTTTCACACCAGACAAATGCTGGGGCTGCACCTTAATTAGGATCACGCTCACCTCCTTCCCATCCCATCATCGTCATAAGGCCTATGTGCGTGTCGGTGCGACATCAAGTATATATTGCAAAGTACATCGGCCTATAGATGTCACAATGACCGCCGCCTGCTGGTGTAAACGGCGACTGATGCTAGATTTTGTTCTGTGCTGCGAGACATCTGCACAATGGGTGGAACAAGGGAAATTAGTAGCGTTCGTGGAATGGTTCTTAGTAGCCACGTCAGGGCCATTTCTACTCTTCGCTTGTTGCCCAGGTCTACTGTTGGGGACGAAATTCTAAAGTGGAAAACGGGAAGATACAACCACAAGTAAACCACGAACGGGCAGACCACGTGTATTGACGGCAGGGACCGTCAAGCATTGAAGAAGGTGGTATGTGAAAATTGCATGACATTGTATAATACCGTCATCTGCGAATACCGCAGTGGCACTAACTGTGCAGCTAGTACCATGACCGGGATGTAGAGGAACTCCGGTTCACGGCTCACGCCCCCACACAATAACCTCACATTGCGCTGGTGAGCTCTAAGCGCCGCGTTAGATGGCACAAAGAACGCCGTCACTGATCCGAGGACGACTGGAGGGTGTGATTTTGTTGATGGACCCCGTTTTACCATGTGGTCGTCATACAGAATTCTGTTATCATATATTCTCCTTTTCAGATAGTTTCTAAATGTATTCATTGAAAAATTACTTTCGTCACACTGAAGAACCTGCCAGTGATAAATTAACTGTGTTGAAACGGAAAAGAAATCGCTTCAAATATCACAAAATAAAATCTAAATTGATAATTACAATCCGATGTCATATATTACTGAGGTCTTTCTGAAGAAATCTAGAGTTCTCCTGTCACCAAATGGTTATGAAAATGTTTACATCTGCTAATTTTTTAAAACTCTAGGAATTTAGGAAGATCGTTTATAAGTAATAAGAATAGTAGCGGTCCAGAATTTGAACCCTGTGGGACGCGACATCATTATAAAGGGCAGAGTCTGTTAGGCTATGAGAAAGTCCACAATAAGCTAACTTATTTAAGAGTATATCGTGATCAACTTCATCAGACGATGTTGTAAAATCTGTGAAAATTACATCAACGTAGCTTCCTCCGTCTATAGTTGCCAATATTTATGAGTGAACTCCAATAGATTTCATATCATATGTAAGAAACTTCATATTCGATCTGTATTGACATTCAACACAACACTAAAATGAAATTACTATAAATTACAACATTTAATGTTTATGGTACCGGTTTCGATCTTGTCTTGAGGTTATCCTCAGTAGTAAAATTCAAAACCGGCAAGTGTTATAAAAAATATGTACAAAATATTTAAAATACACTTAAAGAATAACACTAAATTTAAAAGATGTAATTTGCAAAAAACAAAAAAACACTAATATTTAAGCAAGTCAGATCAAAAACTTTATCGAGATTTCAAAAGAGTGTTAACTTGTCGCAGAAGAGTTCAACAAGTTTCAGATATCATATGAAACACTTTCAAGTCCACATTGACTCACTGTGTATGGATCAGGTTTAGTTGTTTTTAAATGAAACTTTAGTTCTAACACATTAACACTGACTGCACGGGATATGTATCGTTATATTACACAAAATATTACGCACTGTTCAGGAGCCAATCGTCACACACTCTTGCTTTGCCACCTTAGAAATAATTCATTTTTCTCTGAAGGTGTCGTACTCAGCAATTTGGGAAACGTTGACATCGATTACGGTATAATCCAACAAATCGAAAAGTCATTCTGTGCCGTCTCGTGCGCAGTCCAGAATAATTAAAATGAATTATGGAGAGAAGTTACATTTACATGTAAAGAAGAAAATGTACAATCATGGGACAAAGTATACGTACGCCTTAAACGTTGTCGTTTGTATTGAGGCATTGTCCATAGGCCGTTAGAAATTTCACTAGTTTTCTACACTTCGGTATTTCACGAAACATGAATATATGAATACGTACCGAAAATAACAATAGTCCTTTGGAAATGTTTGTTTTAACAAACTATAAAAAAATTAGAAATATAGATGCATAAAACGTATTCGTACAGGTGGTTTACCTTCACATCAAAGTCCTTGATGACATCCCTTGCAATGCACGTAAGCAGTAAAGGTCACGTCTTGTACCACGTCAGTTGTGCTTCAGTAATTCTAAATAACAAGTGATGAAGTCAATCAGTAATATGGGCCGCAAAATGAGAGAAACAACAGAAGAAGAGATAATTATTATAACCCGGGCTCGTAATTCCTGTAAATCGCTCTAGGAAATATCGAAACTTGAGAAGAGACCAAGATCTACAATTCAGGGAATTACTGATAGGCATGGTGAGAGAAACTCTTTCAAAAATGCACGTAGATAGGACGTCCATGCAAACTAGACGATAGAGCTGAAAGGCTAATCCTCAGGAGAGTTAAGAAAAATCCTAGAATCAGTGATGCAAAACTGTGGTCTGAACTAGGAAATGATATAAAACTTAATATCTGCGCTTCCACAATTCAAAAGTTTTTATATACGAATGGGTATCATTGTAGAAATGCCAGCCGAAAACCATTAATTAACCCAGCAAACAGGAAGAAAATACTGCAAAATGCTACAGACTATGAACATGCTTCGCGAGATTTCTGGGATCGAGTTATATTTAGGGATGAAAGTAAATTCACTATTTTTCAAGAGCATGGCAAAAAGGCATGGAGGAAAAAGAACACTGAACTCGAAGAAGAAAATCTGCTTCCTTCAGTGAAGCATGGTGGAGGCTGTTTAATAATTTGGGTGTGCATGAGCTCAGCTAGAGTAGGTTTGCTTAGAATACAGAGATGGAAAGATGGACCGTAAATACTATATTGAAATTTTGAAGAAACATCTAGAATCTAATGCCGAAAAATTGGGACTTCTGGATAATTATGTATTCATGCAGGATAATGATCTAAAGCATACGGCCCTTGATACACGATTGTGGATTTTATACAATGCACCCAAATATATGAGAACACCCCAACCCAATCCCCGGATCTGAACCTGATTGAACATTTGTGGGCTTAACTTAAAGAGAGACTGAGTACAAAAAATATTTCATGAAAGCCAGTTTTGAAAATGGCTCTACGGGAAAAATGGGGTAAGATTGAACCCACCTTCACCTCCAAGCTAGTTCATTCTGTGCTTAGGCGGCTTGAGGCCATTGTAAAATGAAAAGGGTTGCCAACAAAATACTAAATGTGGACTAAAGCCAGTGGCGAATGAAAGTAAAACTGGACTACAAGAATAGTTTTTATGAGTATGAAATCATGGTATTTTCATTTATTTATGTATTAATGGCGGAGACTTCTATCAATTTTATGTTTTATTATATATATCTTTACATAGTGTACATAAGGCTGATCTATTGACGTTATACAACGTGCATGACATTAAGTGTACTAAATAAAGTATTTTTAGTACGACTGTATATACTGCAACTTCATGTGCAGTCAACGCGCTGTTGGTTGACATATTCCACCATACATTACCCGTATGTAACATATTCTTCTGCAATAGTTGATGGCTTTGACATTCTCCGACGCTCTACTAAGAACGAAATGAACTAATAAGGAAAGTGGATGAGGTTCCGCGTAGGATTGATGAAAGGGTGCAAGTTATTGAGAAGATTACAGTGTGGTCAAAATGCATGTGCGAGATACGTCCGTAATCTAAAGTACTACGACCATGTAACTCTTTCATATAACCAGCTACTTGGTCCCGACTAGAAAGCATATCCTATGCTACTCATATCTCCGTAAAATACTTCATTCTTCACAGCCATTTTACCCTACTTCATATTTCAAATACCTCTTATCTTATCACAAGATCTACTAATAATTCTATCCTTGCTTTACCTACCCATAGAACTGCCATCTACGACAATTCATTCACAGTAATTGCGTACCGTGAGTGGAACATCCTACCCGAAAGTATCAGAGAGTTAAACGCTATTCGCACTTCAAAGGAAGCACTTTTAAGACATGTTACACGCCAGTAAGGATTATCTGTGAACTTGATGCTGCTACTCACAACCATTCTGTTGTCATGGATACCCTGGTAGAAGATTAGTTCAGAATTCTTAACCGTTTGGTTTTTCAAATTTTATTTATTATTATTGTGCTTTTACGGCCGCATTATTCCACTATTGTCAATTTCTGTCCAGTCTTCTATGATGTTTTATGGTTTTCTTTTTTCTGTTCTTCCAGTATTTCTTAATTCTATCTGATCTTCGTTGTCGTTCTTCTTCTGAAAAAAATAACCTTTGATTGTTTTTCTTTTATCACGTTTTGGAAGGAATCTAATTTTACTGTTTTTCAATTCATTTTGATATTCTTTAAATCCCCCAGTATTATGTCTAATTCTTTCACGTCTTCTTTTATTTATTTTATCCAGACAGGTTGTTGTTTCTGTTTTCAAAGCTTTTCCAAAATTCTGCGTATTAACCTGTCATGAGGTGCTCTCAATAGATGACCAAAGAATGTTATTCTCTTTTCTTATGAAATCCGTTACGACCTACCTGAAATACTGCTGCATTTGGGTGGATACGCAATTCTCCTTCTTTTTGGTACTTCTTATGAATGCATGTTCTTAATACTCTTCTTTCTGTTCTCAACATTTTCCTTTATTCTTTTGCTTTAGTTTAAAAAATGCTTCACTTCCATAACTTATTTCAGGTTGGACTACAGTCCTACAGTATTTCAATTTTGTATTTACTGCATCCTTTTTACATGTAGGATATTAGTTTGAAGAATCTTTCCTTTTATTAAAACTAATTTATTTCATCGTAATTCAATCTCATCACACATAATTCTAGTAATATTATTAATCTAATTAATTAATTAATTTAATTTGAATTTAATCTAATTAGTGTAAAGTAATACAATGTAATATATGGACAACCTGTGACAATAAAGTTCAGTGAATACTCCTGTACTATCAAACATAGATGAACAATGCACGACAGTGACCTTACTGTCTTTCGAAATAGTCCCCTCCCATAACCATGCACTGTTGAGATCTGCGATACATGTTCTGGAAACTTTGAAAGAAGACTTACTTTGGGATGGTGTTCAAAATCCTCGTCACGTTTCGTTGGATGTCAGGAATATCGTCAAATCTCTTTCCTTTCAAAGCGAGTTTGAGGCGTGACTTTTAGGCTCTGACCTTTCTCAGACGAGAGGTCCCTGGAGGACGCCATTCCATGCTTTGCAGTTTCGTTTCAGCGTCGTACCTGAGATACTAGGTTTCATCTTCAGTGACTATACAGTTCAAGAAATTTGGTGTCGCATCCGCCGTTTCGACCGAATCCTGTGAAGCCTCTAAACGTGCTTGCTTCTGATCGTCAGTCAAGTGATGTGGTACAAGACGATGTCACGTTTTCCTCTTCCCTAACTTCTGGGTAACGATTTGTCGCACAGATTCACGGTTGATCTGCAGTTTATCCGCTATCATGCGCACAGTTAATCGCCTATCGTTCGTGATTAATGTCCACACCTTCAAAAATGTTTTCGTCACTGACGGCGGTCGCCGATCTTCCGCTTGTCAGAAACACTTTCCCGGCCTCCTCGAAAACGGGCGAACTACTCGTGCACACACTTCAAGGACAGTGCTTGATTTTCATAAACACGAACCAGCATCGCATGAGTTTCTTTTGGTGTCTTGCCAAGCTGAAAACAAAACTGTACATTGATCTTTTGGTCATTCATGTTCCTGTTCGCAGTTCAGAACCAGCGCACTAAAAGCGCAATGTGTCAAACAGGTCTTACACGGCACACACACGATGCTCAACTGAACAACGTTGCGAGCAGGTGGTGCAGCGTTGAGTGTCGCCAGTGTTGCTGGATCGACCGTTCTGACTTCATTCAGCGAACTTTATTGTCATAGATTGTGGTTAGTTGCGAGAGAAAGCCTGAAGGTCTTAATCTTGCCAGGTAAAATAAAACATTACTAAACTTTTTTTTTTTTTTTGCTATTTGCGTTACGACGCACCGATACAGATATGTTTTATGGTGACGATGGGAGAGGAAAGGCCTAGGAAGTGGAAGGAAGCGGCCGTGGCCTTAATTAAGGTACAGCCTCGACATTTGCCTGGTGTGAAAATGGAAAATCACGGAAAACCGCCTTCAGGGCTGCCGACAGTGGGGCTCGAACCCACTATCTCCCGATTACTGGATACTGGCCTCACTTAAGCGACTGCAGCTATCGAGCTCGATCATTACTAAACTAATCTAAACTAAACTTTCACGTTTTAAAGAAATAGTCAAGACAAACAAGTTTGAAAAATGCCAGATTTCACAACCTCTCGAGATGTAAACAAGATTATTCGAAATTTTTCACCTCGGATGATGACAGAACTTTATGCTTCTGAATTGCTAACTAGGTAAATCTTACTTGGGAATACATATCTAATTAATTTTAAAACATACTCTGAAGTTAAAATTGTTTTCGGCAGCCGATGCCACTTGATATGGACCTACACTTGTGAAGCTGAATTATTGTGCCTCTGTACATTTTGTAAAGAACTACTGTCGTTCCTCTGGAGGGAGGAAATGAGGTAAGAACATCAACGGATACTGAAGTCGTCGTTTGATCTATTACGGCACGACGCTCGAATGAATTCAGCCTGTTGGACGCTCTACGATCAGATATTCACACGTGGGCATTCATATTGATATTGATGTTGATGAGGAACCTAGTTTAACCCATTCACACCTGATTTTTTCCCGCTGGTACAAGAATGTAATTTAGTGAAAGTTAACCTCCTAAATAGAGACAAAATGAGAATCATGTATCTAAAAAATATAATTTCAGTTAATCGTCTGGCATACGCTTATTCATCTACAAGTTACACTGAAATGCCTATTTTAACGACTAACGTCAATTATATCTGTTCTCTATAAATAAAAGTTAATCATAAAATGAAGGGAAGTTTGAGATTGCACTGCCTCGGTGGAGGTTCAGTTATGTTTGTAACCTTATTTATGTATTTATCTTTTAACTCCCATAAACTGTATATTTCGAAAACTAGAAGCAGAGATGTCTATGAATGTCAAAAGCTTGTAACGTGCTACTGCCATAACCTCTCCATCGACGTTCTACGAGTTTCTGCAAACTTCGTCGCATGTACATCTCCACATACTCTACAATTTTATGTTTCTACAGGACTATATGCTATTATTATTATTATTATCTGCTCTGGTTATCAATACTTCTTCCTATTATCGGAATTACCATACTTTTTGCTCACCTGTCGTTACCCTCCGACATTTTCTTGACACACTGACTGCTGTCTTTCTGTCTGCCTCGCACCTACTACGTCATCTGCCACGTCACATGATCTTTCTCGAATGAACTGGTCTTCGCTTCCGGGCGTGTATATATTGGACTGCTTGGCCCGTCTTGGGCAGACTGGCATCATCTTCTGTAAATAGTGTGTGTGTGTGGAGGGGCTACGGACCTCGCACGGCTTGCCGTGTGCTGCGCCATTTTCTTCCCTACCAGCCGATGGAGTTATTCTGAAAGGACTTTGGTGAGCTAAACATATCATTTACTAAACTTGTTTTGGAAACTTTAAACTCCGCCTGTTCGGCATTTTGAGTGATGGCATGCTATGAAAACTTTCAAGGCCTTGGTTCGAGTCTAACTCCTTGCCACCTTCAAACTGATTAAGATTAAATGATTTTTAGTGCTGAATACTTGGTGATGTGGACTGAGCCTAAACATCGTCAAACAGAACTTTCTCAACCTTAGATGATTCTGGAAAACATCTATTGGCAGATCAAACATTCTCCAGCATTACGCAGTCGGAGTTTCCTTTCTTTTCATCCTCACTTATCCTTATTGTACTGATCCTCCTTTTTACCCTACCCTTTTCTCTTTTATTAGGTGTATATGCTTTTTATATTAGGGCGCCCTGGAGGCGTATTCGGTTTTTTTAGTGTGGCCAAATATTTCTTGATCTTCATGGTAAAAGTGTACTTGCTCCCTCCAAATTTGATTAGATAATAATATTAATAATTATCATTTGAGGTAATTGTGTGTCTGACACCTCTCTTTAAAAAAAAATAATAATTGAGAAAACTGGTTTTGTGATCTAGTTCCATTATATAGTCGAGGCTCACGCTGACACAGTGTTCTATGTAACGACTTTTGTAATTTTGTCAAAACTTATCTGTGGGTTAGTCCCCTTTCGAAAACTGTGAAGCTATTTTGCCTTTGTAATCAATGTCTGGGATTTTTGCTCGGACTATATCTTCTTGGTTAACAAGGTGTACATTGTGATAAACTTTTTTTACCAATTTTATTGACAAAAAAAGAGTTGTTCTTTCAAAGGTTTAGAAACTCTACTTAAGAAACATATCATCTGAGATGATTATCTGTATAACTCTGGAAAACCTGTTAAAGCACGGACCTTGCATGGCAGTTCCTTTTTAATCTCTTATATATATATATATATATATATATATATATATACATATTGGTCAATTTAATTTTGTAGGTTTTAGCTTAATTATCCCTTTGCTACTATTCCTAAAATGTCCAGGGTATATTTGAGGATCTATTTTCTCCAAAAATATTAATGTGTACTGTATTCTCGTTAAAGCTTCTGTTCCAATACACTTGGTCAACAAATTTTTTTTTTTGGAAAGGTGGTGTTTTGATGTTTGGTACCTACCACGGTAAACCTCTCCTACTATCCCCCCCCCCCCCCCCTCCAGTACTGCTTCCGCTCACTCCGCTCTTTTCTTGATTGATGTGATCGACTTCTCGGTGCAGTGTTGCCTATGCACAGACGTCTTTTGGTAGTTTTTTCATACAACCGGGATGGAAAGATTAGTTTTGGAGAAAACTCTCAAGATATCTTAACTATATTGCACAATACGTCACATATGGTAGCAGACATTCCTTTCTTCCTCATTCTCATCATATTCTCTTGTTTAATTTGATACACTTGTTTGTTTCTCCTTAGATCTTTTCGCATTTTGTTTTGGTTGTTCTCGTAACACTATGGCTTGCTTTTCGGATAACTTTCGCTTGGGCGACGATAGCGATTTATCTCCACCCCCAGTATATCATACTCGGTCTTTACCTGAGGTTTCCACTAGTAACTTAATCTCCTTTTTTGATACCCCAACATTATCTTCCCGTGTTAATTCTCCCGATTTGCTCACTGATTCAGAGGGCAAGCCCTCTTCATTACCTCAACTTCATTCTATGCCTCCCGATCCACATCTTTACCCCCTCCCCCTTCACTACCTCAATACACGTCTGTTGATACCTCTCTCAATGTACAGATCATAAAACAATCTCTTGATCAAGTCCCTAAATTACAATCTACTGATCCTCGTCGTGATAGTACATATATCACACCCCAGAATTATATGTAGAAGTTAGAGATATTATTGTCAGTATTCGATTTATTATTATTATTATTATCATTATTATTATCAGTATTTCATTTATATATTTTGCCATTTATATTGGTAAGCTGGAAGATATCCACATATGTAGGTATGAGTAATTTGTTTTGCACGAGTGGGGAAAAATTGCTTTAATAACTCTGGTAATTTGAATGAGTCATATGGCTACCCCAGTGTTTGTTGTGATGTACTTGTGTCGGGAAATTCATGAGTCATGTATATATCCCAGCCTGATGAGATGAGCTTGTTGTTGTATTAGGAAAATTTGGTGACTCATGGAATATACCCCAGAGTTTGTTATTGTCTTGGGAGAAAAAAGTAGTTCAGGGCTTGGGCTTGAGAAGAGGACCACCCATGATTGGCTGGCAAGCACCAATCCAGACGTATCATCTGAGAGGAGGGGGATGTTGATGTCTATAAAGGTTGATCATACGGCGGCAACCAGGAACATTGTAAGGGTGATTGTAGAGGTGATTGTAAAGGAACGAGAAGGAAGATAACTACAACCAGTGACATTGTATAAGAGAACTACAACTGACGCACTGTACGGGAAGGAAGTAGTGCTGATACACGGTACTGGAGTGACACGGCAGCAATGGACTGGACTTCAAACGTTCGTGGAGCAGGGTCTTGTTATGTTCGTGGAAAGTGGCTGATTGTGAAGAGTGCTTGCGCATTAAGTATGGTAGCACTTGTGGCGGCCTAGCATTATATGTTGGTGAAAGCTATCTCAGACTTTTCATAAATTTATGTTGAGGATCGGCAGACGTGTGTATATATCTTTACAACAAGTGTTAAAATATGTGAACACAGTAGTACAAGGTACAGTATCTGTGTGATGTGATAACTGCCGATTATGAGAATCGGTAAGTCAAATTGATATAGAGACAGTGAAGGGTATTTATATTCATACATGTACATTGTTCATCGGACTATCTACAAATGGTACCTTAGTTCTCACTTCCGTTTTCCCACGATTTTCATTATTGTTGTTGTTGTAAATATGGAGTCTTCCAGCAATATTTTATGTGTGTATTATATGTATAATGTTGTATGTTGATGAGGTGCTCATGCACGGAATTTGTTCAGAATATAGTTAGCTATTTTAGAATCAGTGTTATTGATAAACCTAGGTGCAGTTCCTACCTAATTAGTCGTTTTCAGGAGGTTAGGAAAGGCCTGCAGCAGATGTACCAGTACGCAGCATTATGTACACGCCCTGGGATATAAAGTCTATCATGCTCTTATCTAAATTCGAGGGATCCATTCTGGTGAACTCTGGCGCCCATACTACGGACATTTCGGTTAATTATGCTTATTAATTTGATTCGGTTTTGAGTAATTTTATTTTTATATTTTTATTCATGATTTTATTTATTATTATCAACAAAAAAGTTTACATCGTAGTTAGACCTTGTGGCTCTTTTCTGCACGAAAATTTCTGAATATTGGTTTAGCTTCTTTTCCTCAGTTAATGGGATTACTGTCCCCTAAAACTACCGGTGAGATAAAATATTTAAAGGAAAATAAAGGACCTGTGTGCATTAAAATGACAGTAGATTTAAACGGGTTAAGTGGGCATAAAATCGACTTAAGGCACGTTGCTCCTGACATTTAACGTTCAGTGACTTCACATTTGATCTGTTTAAAAATTGATCTGAACTTATGAATACTTTATTTAAAACCTTGAACCGACGTCGTGACAATGGATTTAAGATCAATTATCCTAGACACGGCGTCGCATGTCTTAGTGGCATGTGTAGACACCGCGAAGGCCTCGGATACCTGGGAGACACTTGTTTCTAAAAGGCAAGGCAAACCTGTAGTTCAACACCTGTAGTTTATATCTTGATTTAGACTCGGGATCTCTAATATTATGTGAAATTCTAACTACGGTGTGATTTTTAATTTCAAAAATGCCTCGTGCATTGGCCGTAATTTGAACTGAGAAAGCAGCGACGATGCTATTTAGTTATCAGGCCACTTCCTCCATTCCTGTCTTAATGAAAAAGTTTTGTTTTCTTTTGCTAATGGCTTAACATAGCACTGACAGATGGAAGATGTTCAGTGACGTAAAGGTGAGAAAGGGCTAGGATTAGGGTACAGCCTGGTATGAAAATGGTAAACAACGGAAAACTGTCTTCAGGACTGCCGACGGTAGGATTCGAACCCAACATCTCTCGTATACAAGTCCACAACTGCATGACTCGCACTGACTCAGTTGTTAATTTTTCGTCGTATAATAATAATAATGTTATTTGTTTTACGTCCCACTAACTACTCTTTTACGGTTTTCGGAGACGCCAATTTTTCGTCGTATGGTAGATATAATAGTAGATTCCTACCGTACCCTTTTCGTGGTCTCAGTACATCAATTAGATTAGAATAATCCTGTAACATGACATTAGGATGGATTACCCTAGATGAGACCTTCGAACAAAGCTCGGCGTCGAAGTCTCATCTCCCTTACTGGAGAAACAGGCTAGCTGCATCGGTAGAGCACAAACTATCTATACAGTAGGGGAACCTTAACTATGAGAGGAATACTATTTACCTATGAAATGGGAAGAATGAATTTTACTTTTTTTTCAACACAATTTTAATACCTGAGAAAGCACATGGATATTATGTACACGGATATGCCACCATATTGAACGCATAAATAACACTGCAATTTTCTCGAGTATGTAATGTCCTTTCTAGTCCTTTCTCTAGATTCTCATTTCACTCTGAAAATCTGTAAAACTTGAGAAGTCGCGCCTTCTCTAACCAGTTTAACACTTTATACACTTATATCGTTGTATACAGAAATACTTACATGAAGGCATATCTGGTATTTTAGCTCGCCTTGTTTACGTTATTAAACTGTATATTCAAAATGAAAAACTGTCGTCCTAGCGGCGAGTATTAAACATTAGCTGTCGTATGAACCAGGTGATAGACATGTTTATATACGAGCTTGTTTAAAATATCTGAAAGTCATATCGCTTATTAAAAACCTATCTCACTATCTCACAAATGAGCAAATACTACATATCGTGAGTCCCAAAGCGATGTCACTAAAATACTATACACAACTTGGACATTTATACAACGATGGTCCCTGTAGCGACACATTTTTTAACGAAACAAAGCCCAATACAATATTCAAATAAATATCACTCCTGTAACAAATGACAACAAATACACTTGACATTCACAAAATAGGTCATGGACTGTAGGATCCGTCCGTAGTTGGCGGCAGTGGGGACAACTGCCTCTGGTGCTGCTGAGACACGAACCCGTGTCATGTGACAGTGTGAAGTGTGAATTCCGCTCCGAAATCCCTAGACGTTTTAATTAACATAAAGAAATGGAGGAAGTGTTCTCATTTATTATTGTAGATCTACCCAACGGTGTTAATTTCTGACTGGTTGTATGTAATATCAATAACGGAGAAGGGAAATGAGCCTTTTAGCAATACGTTCCTCTCACTGCGGTGACAGTGTTCCGCATCCCTCCTTGCCTGGCCCGGTCATAAATTCCGCCGGCCAGATGTTTGCATTGTCTTCGCGTTTACTTTCACTTCCAACACAAGGGAGCCCCGTCAGTCCAGTTAACGGGCCATCTCGGCGCTTTGCTTTCAATCCCACCACTTTCCTTGGATGACATTCGCATCAAATACACACATCGGCTTTCATCTATCCTAACTTATTGGTGCGGAATTTAACGCATCGCTCATATTATTTACTCATCTGGGGAGAGGCTCTTATTTCATCAACACCGCATTTAATTATATCCATTATCTGATTGAAAAGCTCAGTCTACCTCTCGGCATACCCAATACATATTATAGAAGAAAGAGCCCTATCGTTCCGGACAAAATATGTTAACACTCGCGATCTAAGTAAAACACAAATATTGTCACACCTCACTCGTCACCACGTGGTTCCTTCTTCACTATTTTTAATTCACATAGGGGAATTGCCTAACATTTTACGTGAAGCATTAAATATAGAGATCTTTAGAATTTCTGGATGACTCATATTAGTTATTACTGACGATACATGGAGTGATTTTACGTGAATATTAAAAATTTTCTTTAATTCCCATAATGCATCACAATTAATCAATCCTAGGGCCATAAATATATTATGCACTAGTTGCTATAGTAAAATAAAGAAAATACGATTCTCCGACCGTGAAGAAAAATCAATATAAGCTCTATATGGTGAATATTACCATCCCTTTGAGAACAACGAAACCCTACACTACATTTCTAAAAAATTTGCATGCATTAAGATATTTATATTTTTATAGGAAATGCGACTTTCAAATATTTTTAGTGGTACTCATCTGTCTGGATCAAACCCTCAGCTCACCCAAGAAGGCACATGTAGTAGTTTAGCCGCGCATTGCGACTACATCAGCAACGTGAAGTTCCGTGTTCGGCGGCAGTTGGGTCGATGGCATGATAACTTGATTTGGCGTACAATGCGGGCAGTTCTCGACGTTCTACGGCATGTTGACTAGGCACAGGCCTCCTGTACGTCGGTCTTCTTCTTTCTTGGAGAATGATGTCACTGGCACGCAACACAATGAGGGTACATGACTTTATTATAATTGTGATAAATTGCAACACATATTAATTACTACGATCAGAGAAACTCATTTATTCAAGCCCTCCGATCAAGCAACGGTATTGTCTTGTAGCCCGCTGCTTCTCCTCATTGCCTATCTAATCCACTGTTGGCAGTGTAGTCTCTTAAATACACATGTTCGTACTTTCACTGTCATTAGATGTCTGAGTTAATCGTTACAAACGTAGTTTAATAATTCAGCACTAGTTTTTATATGGGAACACAGATTAACTATTGCGCTTGGGGTTATTTAGCCGATACCGCCCTGGTCAAGTACACCGTCACTGAGCCGCACTTTCTTCTAACAACTTGCTATCCATCACTACACAGTTATTCGAGCTCCCATGTTATTCCCTCGAGATTAATAGGTTTGTGACTTTAGTTACCCGATCGCACAGCCTACTAGCGTTCGATTCACATTCTCTTTCACTCACGTATGATTTACTCAAGTATTTCATATGTTACATAATCGTCATAGTTAGGATTAAATGCCGTACTCTGTTAATATCGACAACTTTCACATCCACTGTTAAACAATTATATCACTGACACCATTTCAACTTCGTAGACATTATGTAAATAATTCCTGACTGGTCACACTTTGTAGCACTATAACAAAGAATAATATTACTGAAGAGTCACTCACAGTACGTACCACCTCACAATGCAACTGGTAGAATCGAAGTAAGATACTTGCTTTGGTTTGCATCCCTTCTTATAATGAAAGCGTGTCAGACTCGAGGGAGAGGGTAAGGCTCCTCCTACTTGCAAAAATCGCTCCGTTAACCCGAAGTTCCCAGGGTCGGTTACGGTTACGGTATTACCCGAGTTTCCACTAATTGATTCCCATTTTGATTACTTCGCGCATTTTGCTACAATCTTTTGCTCCTTTGGGAGCCCAGTGGAGGAGAAGCTTCTGGCTCGGGGATATTTTGGTTTCGTTCTCGCCTTAGAGCATTAATACTATAGAGTGCGCTTAGCGCCACCTCGTCCAAGTTGCGGCTTGAAGCCAATATCTCGATCAGCTGACTGTGGGGTAGTTCGAAGCAGAGTCTGAGAGGATATAAGGAAATAGTCAAACAATGACATTCGAAAAGGCGGCGAAATCGGAATATGATATGTACCCTGCTTAGCAGTTGTGGTTAAGCGTAAATTACAATTAGAACCGTGGACATAAATGCATAATTACGACGGAAATGTTTAAAATCAAAAGAGACCTACGATAGGATACACCCTCATTATGATCGTTTTTTTGCAAATATTACATCCCCGTGAGTAACACTAATTGTTTAATGTTAATTATTTATTATAATGTAAGATACAAGTAATTTTTTCCAATTACCGATTCATATTGGGATTAATAGCTAAAAGGTAACCTCTGAAAGTTCTCCAAGGAAGTCCGTAAGGAAGTGAAGCCTAATTTGAAATATTAATGCGACTGACATCTACAATAAACACTTCATAACTTCCAAAAACAACTTTAAAATACTGCATTTGCCGTGCTTGGTGTATAATACTTTTGACTGAAATAGGCCTACTTCAAACCAATGCCCAACAGCACAAGATACAAAGAGTGACACATAGCCTACAGGACCATTATGGAAAGAAAATAACACAAGTATCATACTTAAGTGAACCATACACCACCAACAGATGGCAACAAAAATGAACTCTCCAGGGTAAACGATAAACAGGCACCATAAAAAGAAATATTCACTTATAAGTTATAAAAATTCACAATACAGTAGGGTCAACTGCATATCAATTGGCACTGGTTGTAGTACCTATTTATGCCTATGAAGCAGGGATCTGTTATAATACGCTGCTTCAACAACAACAAAATAATAGTAATAATAAAGGGATACATAAAATGCTACACAGGTAAAATTTCACTCCACTGCCACCTACTAAATTAAGCTTAGTTTAAAGCCCAACATAAAATAATGCACATGCCACATTTGAAGTAGGCCTATAAATAGGAGGTCACATCTGAAGAAAAGAAAACATCCTGCAGCATTCAGTAATGTTTTTCCCAAAGTACAGAAACAAGACATGCCAATATAAAAGTAATTTAAGAATGAATGTCTATAAAACTCAACCTGACTCATAGACAGAATGATTAGAGGGAATATGCCTTAAAGTAGAACACTAATACAAATAAGTGAAACTAGCATACCACACCAGCATCCTCTTACATAAGCAATTTGAGTCTATATACATTGTACCGGGCGGTACACCTCCACAATGCCAATTCAAATATTGCGCCAGTTTAAACTCCTCTACAGGAGAATGCCTGAACTTTAACAAACTATATTAATCCAATGGTTTCTCGAAAGATGTCACCACAGTAAATTTGGTAATTTTGAAGTGTCTGAACGGTGTTTATTTCGACTTGTGTTTGTTTCCTCTGGATCAAGAAGTTTGGACGTTCCCTAACAGATGTCTCTACAAAACTATAATAACGCAATCTGGTGTAAAGGAATGAACTGTCCTGAAGAAATTTAACATTCATAAGTTTTGTTTTTGCTAAATTTTGTTCTGTGGTTTGAGAGTTGGCAATGTTAATCCTTTCCTTCCGCCAGTTTTGAAATTAGCCAATTCCGAATTTCTTAAATTAATTTTCGGCCAATCGGGGCTTTCTTCCCCAACCTGCTCTGTAACTGTGTTCTCTAATCAATAAACTGCTGTGGGTGTGTCCTATCATGCATGAAAGATCTCGAATGTTCCACGAGGATATATAAACTGCTGATTTTCTTGTCTCGGGGCCACTTCAGTAACATCTCTCCTAGTGTGATTATGTAGCAGGGGGCGGGAAGCGCCTCTTTCTTCGGGCAGCAGTTCATCCATAAGGTAATGGCCATTTAATAACTTCATTTCTCGCTAGCTCAGCAGTTTGACCCTCGGGGCAGGTTCGAAACTTTTCTCATGTAACCTATCTTTAAATTGTAATAGACACTTGGTAAAACTTCGTCTCTTTAACTATAAATTGGGATTGAGAGTGCTAAACCCTCTCGAGCTCCCACTCCTATTGTTTTGAGGTGACTTTGTTTTCACAACCGTTTCTTCCTTTCTTAATGTAATTAAGCCTTCTTATACAAGTCACCTCTTTAATATGGGATTAGCCGTTGTGTATGCGGTCTAGTGCCAAGTAGGTTTTAAAAGTGTATTAGGAGTGCAAGTTACGCCTCCAGTCAAGTTGGTATTTTGAGCCATGTAATTAACCTGCTTCTTTACTGAATAGGCCCAGTACGTTGGGTATTTATTACCCCTGTTCTTGGTATGCCTTGAGGGCAGTTTGAAGTATAGTTTATTGTGGCCTTTGAGGGGCTTGAACCTTGAGAGCGGGTTTGCTCTTTCTTAAATTTGGTTTCTGTGTGCCTCGAGGAGGCTTAATATGGTAATCAGGAGCTAGTGCTCCTTGGCATGATTGGGGTTTTCTGCCCCTTTTTTTGAACTTGGTATATAGGTAAAGTTGGGCTTATAGCTCAAGGTTCGTGAGTGTCGGGCTCGAAGCCCAAATTTTGTAATGAACTAAAATTGTTCTTTCTTCATTTGTTGATCTGCTACTCGATACCTGTTATATTCTGTTACTTATTTATCTTGAAAAGAAAATATAACCTTTGTTAAAGTTTTAAATTAACTTTAATTTCGTAAGTTGAGACCTATTCCCGCCCGCACCTTCTTTCACCTCTGCCGTTCCTCAGATACCTCGGAACATACATATTCCAGTCACAGGAAGCATAGAAATCCTTATATAGGCCTACGCACTCTTAACACGTTTATATAGCAAATGCAATAATTATATTATAAAGCAGTCTACCTTATATTACTGGTTTCTGAATAGAACAGTCTTTGTGTGAAAGCTTCGTACCCTCACACTGTGAAGATTTTCGGTTTCAAGCCGTGCTTTATGGTGGAACCTCACTTTAAAGTATTCCATCAAAACTGCTCGCTTCAGCTGATGAATGTGGTTGTCAAGGGGCGGAGAAGCAAATGTATGCTCCTGAAGTTCATCACACTTCTCTCTTAGCATGGTTCAGTACTGCCATTACAAGTACATTTAAAGGGTCCTTCATCCTTGTCATTTTGTGCTGGAATTGTCGCATAATCTTTTCACCTTCCCTGCAGAGGTAAATCACATCTAATGATGGGATTGAAAGGCCACCTCTGTTTTTCATCTTCAGGAGTGCTGAATGTGAAACTGCTGTTTGGAGAACCGCCTTACAAACATCACAATCACATTTAACTGCTTTGTGTAATCTTTTCACAACAAAACCTGCTATATATTCCACTACATCCTCAACATACAGTGTCAGGTTGGCTGGGTGTGGAATTTAGTCATGATCATGACTAACAAAAAGTACATTAGTACTGTTGGCAGGCAGATGAATAGGATCACCAGTTATTTGACTGCGGTCTCTACAATTCATAATTACAGTAGGGTCAACTGCAGAGCAATTGGCACTGGTTGTAGTACCTATATGTACATGGAGCAAAAGTATTTCATATGCTGCTTCAAACTGCCTAGCTGTGGGGTTGTTGTTATGACCACCATGACTCCTAATGGCACTAAAATACTTCCAGGTTATCCTGACTAAGTTTGTAGGTGAGCAGAAAAAGCATCTTTAGCTGTGGCATGTTCAAAATTGAGTCATACACTCCTAATACAGACTTTAGGCACACAATCAAACCTATGAAACCAGTTTTCCTAGAGCACTTCACTAGACAAACACCACCATCCATCTCTTGCAGTGATTGTATATATTCAATAGCCTCCTGAATGTAGGCCCTCGTACTGTGGATATTCTCTGCTTTCAATGGTTTCTGCCATCTCTTTCAACAAAGATTACGGCTGTTCAAGATATCAAATATATTGTTCATGAGCCTAACAAAATTTACAGTCTCCTCACACCCTTGAAACTGAGGAAGATTTAAGTCTCTGTCACAATATGTCACTGCACTTGCAATACTTTAACTCAGGGCCTCTCAGGGTGCATGCGCGTGGTGCATGCACTGTGCACGGTGCAAAAGACGACTTCGCTTGGTTGACCAGAGTGCAGACCCCCCACTCCTCTCTCCCTACACCTGTCACCCCGTTCGGCCTGTCTCCGCGTTCCTCACCTTCACTGCTCTTTCTCCCCCACTGCGAAGTGTTTACGTGTGGTGAGCGGAGACGCACAGTTGTATGGGACAAGGTTACCAGTGTTATTAAAAAAATTAAAAAAGTGAATTAGAAATACACATACATGTTTGAGAGGAATGTTAACATAATTTTAAAAAAATGCAGAACCCGTAACCAAAATGAAAATGCTACAGTACTGGAACAAAACTCATTCGTGGATATAGAATGCTCTTCTTCAAGCTGTTTCACCTTCCTTAATTCTTTCTCTCTGGCGTCTGCTATGATTTCACAATAATTTTCCGAATGTAGTCTGATGTAGCGTCTTTCAATAGATGATGTTCTTACGCACGTAATTATCGTCCCACAGATTAAGCATTTGGCGTTATCGTCACGACAAACAAACAAAAAAAAATACGAAAGTTCCCAGTTCGATTGAAATGGACTTTCGGAAGTCTTTGCTTTCTTCGAAACAGGTTGCTCCATTATTATGTTGTTGTCGTGCGCTTGTCTATTTCACTGATAAACACGTCGTCTACCACCAAACGCTTCGTCGCTCTCAGCACACTACATCATCCGAGTCAAGCCGAGTTGAGGCGAAGCGTACCGATGCACAGTGCACGCGTGAGAGTTTGGGCGTTTGAGAGGCCCTGCTTTAACTGAATGTTTGTGTGGCGAGCTTTACTTTCATGGGTTCCTTCTCCCAGTGAATGTGCCTTCACAATATGTCACTGAACTTGCAACACTTTCACTGAATGTTTGTGTGGCGAGCTTTACTTTCATGGGTTCCTTCTCCCAGTGAATGTGCCTTTTGGTAATTTTTGTTCCTAGAAGTTCTCTGAAGTTTCTCTAACTCTTCTAAGTACCTCCAATATATGACATTATCACCCCTGGCAAAAGTTCTCTTAGCTCCTAAAGAATTCCTCACTAATTTTATAGCATGGCAAGCATCTAGAAGAATAAACACTTTAGAATCATTTGAGGGATTTTCAAACCAGTTCACCATATTATTTTCATCAAAAGAAGCTCCCAAACAACGGACCATGGATAAATTAGAAGCAGCACCATCAAAAGTAAGTGACACTATAATTACATTTGGGTCATTTAAACATTTAAGGCACTCAATCACTACGTTGTCTCTCTCCGAGCCACTTAAACCGTTAATAAAAAAATAACCCACTGGAATTTTCCAGTGTCCATTTAGTGAGGCCACCATAAACACTAAAGCCTCCTTGGCTTCTGGTAAATCCTGATCCTCGATTTCAGTACCACAATTCACATAACCAAGAAATTGTTTTCCATCAAATTCAATGTGCTTCCGGATGCACATTCCATTCATCATCAGTGCACACACTAGGGGCTTTCCATTGATAGCCATCTCCGTCCCTTTCGAAATGAGAGCAGTTACGGCCTCTGAACTGAATCCTGGCTTACCATCCACCGACTGATACCACTTCCGCAGTGTACTTGGATGGGGCAAACCATGAGGAAATACATCCCTCAAGTAGCTGTATGCACGACTTGAATAGAAATTCAATGTAAGTGCAGAGCAACGTAGTTCAGGAGGATATTCTGCTCTTGTATCACCATCCTTTGTTCGCATCAGAAGTTCGGCAGCAGCAGGAGAAAGACATTTCTGGAACAATGGAAGTTAAAAGGTGCATTATGCTTTTTCACAAGTTAATTTATGAAATGTTTGTTTAACATGGATTGTGATACAATAAAAACAAATTACAGACTTCTAAAGGCTCCAAATTTTATGTATGTCTGTCTGTTAGGTCATCAACCCAGAGACTGGTTGGATCCTCAAATAGCACCACCAAAGGCTAGCGGATATAGGGAAACCGAAGAAAAGTATTTAAGCTGTTGTTTTCTTACCTCAAACGTGCAAGCAGCATCTTCAGTATCATCATTTTCTCCTTCAGATGGTTTACTAAGGCTTTCCCATTCTGCAACTGATTAATAGCTCGCCGATACTTCTGTCTTTCCAATTTTAGCTTCTTATGGGATTTATGAATAACTTCCCTGGCAACCTGCATGAAGATCTGGGCTTTCCTTGGTGACTTTACCATTTCCTCAGTGTAATCACCAACATAAGATTTTCTGAACACCTTTGTTTTAGGAAGAGACTCATTCTCCTCTTCCTGAGGAACACTGAAAAAATATGAAAATTATAAGGGTCAACAACAAAAATGTCTTACTTATGTGTAATATAGTAACCTAATATGCTGCAATAGATGTTGCAGTTGATCAGTCTGTTAAATGTCTTAAACACAAATATTTCACATATGGATGACAGGCCACATTCCTGCATAAATCTATGGAAAATAATAAATAAAAAAAACAGAAAATCTGCTCACACACAACTCGTTGATGCAACAGGATCCACTTGAAGTTTCCTCTTCACAGGAGGTTTTCTCCTCTTCTCAGCTGGTAAAAGGGGGTGTGGAAAATTAAAAATTGTTGATACTGCATTTGGCTTCAGTTTAACTCCCACACCAAATGCTTCATTATCAAAACATTCCGGTGAAAAATGCTTAGAGCATAATCATGAATGCTTTCCAGGCAAGAAATTCTCTGTTCTTTATGCAACTACCCATTGCTTTTCTCTTGTCTCATCAGCAGGAAAACTGAAATCAATAAAAGCACACTATTCAAAATTGCTGTAACCGGTAAACTGGAACTGTAGCCAATACAATAAATTACATGTAACTGTACGTATTCTACAGACACCTGACAACAACTGTATGAAACCCCTTACATCATATTTACGTAAATATTTACCTACCCGTGAAAGGAAATGCCAGATCCTTTTTGAAGGTCTCCTTGCATCCATACGCTACGCAATAGTGCACCACCGCTTCATTAACAGTAGCTAAAAGTCACTTTTAAGTACGCTGATCACTCTTCTCGCCTATAACACAATGTTCAAAACTCTCGCACTACCCACCAGTCAGCTGATTGAGATCCTTGCTTCAAGAATGTGACGTCATCAGCCATCTATTGGATATATGATTGAAGGTTCTCGCTGACAGCTTTCTCCAGATGGTTTGCACCTGTTAGGGTGTCCGTTTACTGCGTATATGTAAAGCATGTAAAGCACTTCTTGGTGTCAAAAATTACCATAAAATTCGCTGCTTCTAATTAACCTGTAGCCATGGAAATCTGTCTGGTATTATACGCATTACGTTATTTTTGTTCTTGAAAACAGTTGAAGACAGTGTATTGGTAGTTGTGTTTCCGCGGGAAAAAGAGCGAAGAAATAATATTTTCCAGGGTTGAATGAAATGTTCGTTCGTTCGTAATCCGCTTACCCTCCAGGGTCGGTTTTTCCCTCGGACTCAGCGAGGGATCCCACCTTTACCGCCTCAAGGGCAGTGTCCTGGAGATTCAGACTATGGGTCGGGGATACTACTGAGGAGAATGACCAGTACCTCGCCTAGGCGGCCTCACCTGTTATGCTAAACAGGGGCCTAGTGGAGGGATGGGAAGATTGGATGGGACAGGCAAGGAAGAGGGAAGGAAGCGGCCGTAGCCTTAAGTTAGGTATCATCCCGGCATTTCCCTGGAGGAGAAGTGGGAAACCACGGAAAACCACTTCCAGGATGGCTGAGGTGGGAATCGAACCCACCTCTACTCAGTTGACCTCCCGAGGCTGAGTAGACCCCGTTCCAGCCCTCGTACTACTTTTCAAATTTCGTGGCAGAGCCGGGAATCGAACCCGGACTTCCGGGGGTGGCAGCTAATCACGCTAACCACTACACCACAGAGGCGGACTTGAATGAAATGTTTGTGACCTATTTAGCCCTGTCATGGGTATTCTCTTTCCTGTCGCGCCTCACTGAGAGCGTTTTTCGCTTGGAGGCAAAGTATGACTCGTTTACCGTGAGTACGCGTAACTAGAGTCTAGCGCATGGGGCTGGCAGCGCGTGACTCGTATCCCGTGAAGGGTAGACGTCCGCTGACTTGGGCGCCAATTCACGTAGAAGAGCGCGGAAAACGGCATATTTTATCTACAGGATACCGTAGTACACTCTTGGTGACGTGTGAAGAACGTTCACACTACGCAGTCGGCGTAAACTCGTGTCTTCATCCTGCAGTGTTGCGTTTATGCAGTGCAGGAAATATAGCGTGTGGGGTGCGAATGGCAGGAATGTTAGGGATAGAACAAATCTCCGAGCTGCAAGAATTTGTCGTACGCAGTTAAACACCCACGACTCGACTGGAAAACGAACCTAGTCCAGCGAACAGTACGTCCACATTTTAGGCACAGAGTCAGGCATTATTATTATTATTATTATTATTATTATTATTATTATTATTATTATTATTATTATTATTATTATTATTATTATGTTTGTCCTCCAGGGTTAGTTCTTCCCTCAGACTCAGCGAGGGATCCCACCTCTACCGCCTCAAGGGCAGTGTCCTGAAGCGTCAGACATCGGGTCGGGGATACAACTGGGGAGGAGGACTAGTGCCTCGTCCAGGCGGCCTCACCCGCTATGCTGAACAGGGGCCTAGTGGAGGGATTGGAAGATTGGAAGGGATAGACAAGGAAGAGGGAACGAAGCGCCTGTGGCCTTAAGTTAGGTGCCATCCCGGTATTTCTCTGGAGAAGAAGTGGGAAACCACGGAAAACCACTTTGAAGATGACTGAGGTGGGAATCGAACCCATCTCTACTCAATTGACCTCCCGAGGCTGAGTGGACCCCGTTCCAACCCTCATACCACTTTTCAAATTTCGTGGCCGAGGCGGGAATCGAACCCGGGCCTCCGGAGGTGGCAGCTAATCACACTAAACACTATACCACAGAGGCTGCACACAATGTTATTATTATTATTATTATTATTATTATTATTATATGCCAGCCCATGGTGTAGATTTGTGTGCTTGCCTTGTGAGACCGAGGAGATGTCTGATATGGCAGGCAAAGGAGCCGGGCATGAGCGCCAGGGAATACGGCTAAGGATGTCGTGACGTTGATCACTGCACGCCATATTGCTAAGAGGGCCCTTAATAGGTCACGTGTTTTTTTTTTCTTTGCTAGTTGCTTTACGTCGCACCGATACATATAGGTTTTATTGCGATGATGGGACAGGAAAGGCTTAGGAATGGGAAGGAAGCGGCCGTAGCCTTAATTAAGGTACAACCCCAGCATTTGCCTGGTGTGAAAATATGCAACCATGTAAAACCATCTTCAGGGCTGCCGACAGTGGGGTTCGAACCCACTATCTCCCGGATGCGAGATCACAGCTGCGCGCTCCCAACCGCACGGCCAACTCGCCCGGTGGGTTTCGTTGTATGGAACATTACATTAATGCGTGGTATAGGCAAACATTGCCCAGCCTGAAGTGGAATATAAACAACTCGTATCGCTGTCTGGCTCGCACTGAGAGCTTCTGCTGTTATTCGTATGCGACACGACACAAGCAATCGATTTAAGAGCAGTAAAGAAGGGAGGGATCATTAGCAACAGGTGTGAGGGGCAGGCAGACAAGGCGGCTGTGACCTCGTCCTGTACTTCCCAAAGGGGGTTCTGACACATACTTCAGTGGGCACGCCTTACCATCTTCCTTCTTTCTCTCTCTCTCTCTCTTCTTTGCTTCCTTCCTTATTACAAGCCAGGAGGAGCCTATCGCACTTCGAGGTCGGGAAAGAGCCATGTTGTTGATAACGCTAAAAGCGTTCAGTTCACATGCGCAGTATTGCTTGCTAATGGAAAATTTTGCCACCCAGGAGAAGGATGGAAAGTTTACCTTTGGATGGTGTGGAAGGGATCTGCTTCTGAAATTATAAGACAATCTATGGCAGATAGAAATTAGGTTTCACCGAGCGAGTTGGCCGTGTGGATAGGGTCGCGCAGCTGAGAGCTTATATTCGGGAGACACTGGGTTCGAATCCCACCATCGGCAGCCCTGAAGATGGTTTTCCTCGGTTTACCATTTTAACACCGGACAAATACTGGGGCTGTACCTTGATTAAGGCCATGGCCACTACATTTCCAATCCTAGCCCTTTCTCATCCTTCCGTCTCTGAAAACTTTCAACATGTTGGTGATACGTTTTCACAAAGTGATTGTCGTCAGATTTCACATAATTAACAAAGCAGACATTTAATTTCACAACCCTTCAGTTTGGTAAAACATTCAGGACAATGAGAAGTGTAACCACTCTTGAAAAAAGGAAAAATGAATTGAAACTTCACACTACACAAATATGGTCATCTTGAATGATTTACAACTCAGGGCAATGATACGTTCTCCATTCACTGTTCGCGGTGCAGGTATAACGTTATAAGCCTGCTTAAATCGTAGTGTGAATTCCGATAATGACTGCTTTGTGAAACGTGACTTCTATGTCTCGTATTTAGACGCAAAAATATTCACACCGCTCGAAGGTAAACATCCCACCATTTCTCTTGTGAACAAGAAGCTAATATTGTGCATACAATTAGGTCCCTTGAATGGTATTAACGGTATTGACAACATTGACTTCCAAGTGGGACAGGTTCTTCGTAAGTAGTGAAGACCACCTGACGTCGGTACATCACTGGGCGTAGACTTTGAAATAGACTTCTGTTGTTCTATCATTAAAATGTTACTATACACAACCCAATACTTGAGGTCTGAAGGTGGTTTTCAGTGGTTTTCCATTTCCAAACCAGGCCTGTCCTATCCCATCGTTGCCAAAAGTCCTTTCTGAGCCGGTGCGACGTAAAAGGAATGAATAAGATAACGCATCTGCTTTCGAATTTTAAGAGGCCGTTTTCAAAAGGCACCTGACACCAAAAGTTAACTAAGTTAATTGATAAAATAATATGCAAACTAATAATGAATCACAGGCTTTTCATTTATGCATCAACTTCGGACATACTTCATTGGTTATTGTCCGAGTTATATTCAATTAATTAATTAATTAATTTATTTATTTATTTATCCTGTTTGCTTATATATGTCGATTTTTCATCATCATCATCATCATCTGTTTACCCTCCAGGTTCGGCTTTTCCCTCGGACTCAGCGAGGGATCCTACCTCTACCGCCTCAAGGGCAGTGTCCTGGAGCTTCAGACTCTTGGTCGGAGATACACCTGGGGAGAATGACCAGTACCAGGCGGCCTCACCTGCTATGCTTAACAGGGGCCTTGTGGAGGGATGGGAAGAGTGGAAGGGATAGGCAAGGAAGAGGGAAGGAAGCGGCCGTGGCCTTAAGTTAGGTATCATCCCGGCATTCGCCTGGAGGAGAAGTGGCAAAACCACGGAAAACCACTTCCAGGATGGCTGAGGTGGGAATCGAACCCATCTCTACTCAGTTGACCTCCCGAGGCTGAGTGGACCCCGTTCCAGCACTCGTACCACTTTTCAAATTTCGTGGCAGAGCCGGGAATCGAACCCGGGCCTCCGTGGGTGGCAGCTAATCATACTAACCACTACACCATAGAGGCGGACAAGAATTCAATTTACCGGGGGTGATACTTTTTGACGGTATGTCGCTGGCCTCACGCACCTCAATTTGCTGCACGTACCATTTTACCTGACCGAGGCGGTAAAGGCGTGCTCCGTTAGCTCGGAAAGTTGTGGGTTCCCCGTCAAGAAGTCGTAAAATTTAAGAAACGACATTTCCAATTCCGGAGGTGAACATGGCACTGAGGTTCACTAAGCCTACACCAAAAATGAGTACCACGTTAATTCCTGGGGCAAAGGCGGCCGGGCGTGGAGCCAACCATTCTACACCATCAAGTGCTGAGGTTACCTTCCACCCCTCCAAGGGCCTCCATGGCCTGTATGGAGATGATTTTGCTTTTACCATTTTACTAGTTATCCATGTGCATTCAGCGGGTACTTCAGTGCCCTCGCGACTTGATGACGTGCTACCATGACGCTGGGTAGAATGAGGAGGTGATCGTGAATCCCCGTCACTTCACCCTGACTTAACACCCCTCGACTTTTACCTGCGTTGGCAACCTTGAAGGATGCGGTGAACTGTCGAAAATTAGTTAGGACCTGGGCAGCAATCTCTGTAAACCGTTGTCGCGCAGTGCTTCGCCAAAAATCAGAAGTGTCTGGATGCTAACGGTGGACATGATTGCAGTAGTTGAACATAACTTGAATGTGTATTGACTATAAATCTAGTAATATAAAATTCGTACCGGGCGAGTTGACCGTGCGGTCAGGGGCGCTCAGCTGTGAGCTTCCATCCGTGAGATAGTGGGTTCGATTCCCACTGTCGGGAACCTTCAAGATGGTTTTCAATGTTTTCTCATTTTCACACCAAGAAAATGTTGGGGCTGTACCTCAGTTAAGGCCACGGTCGCTTCCTTCCCACTCTTAGCCCTATCTGTGTCGTTAAAGGAAATTGTAACAAAATATAAAAATATAAATTTCGTGCCGACATTGTGCATGTTTTTCATGCTGAACTGTGCACACATTTTCGGGTCCCTCTGTATATAAGGATTTATATTAAGATGCACTTATCCGTCTCCATGGCTGAATGCTTATCGACCTGGCCTTCGGTCACAGGGACCCCGGGTTCGATTCCCAGCTGGGTCGGGAATTTTAACCATAATTGGTTAATTCCGCTAGCACGGAGGTGGGTGTATGTCGCCTTTATCATCATTTCATCCTCATCACGATGCGCTGGTCGCCTACTGGCGTCGAATCAAGAGACCTGCATATGGTGTTTAGTTTTGGCGGCGATGGGACAGGACAGGGCAAGAATAAGACTGGTTTGAAAATAGGAAACACGGAAAACCATATTCAGGACTGCCGATAGTGGAGTTCGAACCCGCTATCTCTCGAAGCCGTGTTAGATGTGGAATGCCGTGCTCCTTTGCTTGTCCACGATCTTTCCTTCATACTGTAAGGAATCTGTGAATCTGTTCGGTAACGTATGTTAAAACCAAACCAAACCAAACCAAACCAAACCAAACCGCATGGCACTACAGCCCTTGAAGGGCCTTGGCCTACCAAGCGACAGCTGCTCATCCCGAAGGCCTGCAGATTACGACGTGTCGTGTGGTCAGCACAACGAATCCTCTCGGCTGTTATTCTTGGCTTTCTAGACCGGGGCCGCTATCTCACCGTCAGATAGCTCCTCAATTCTTATCACGTAGGCTGAGTGGACCTCAAACCAGCCCTCAGGTCCAGGTAAAAATCCCTGACCTGGCCGGGAATCGAACCCGGGGCCTCCGGGTAAGAGGCAGGGACGCTACCCCTACACCACGGGGCCGGCTGTGTTCGGTAACGTATGTTACCATGATGAAATGAAATGTAATGGCGTAAAGCTTTTAGTGCCGGGAGTGCCGAGGAAGGGGTAAGGAAGCGACCGTGGCCTTAATTAAGGCATAGCCTCAGCATATTTTGGCTGGTGTGAAAATGGAAATTCACGGAAAACTATCTTTAGGGCAGTCAACATTGGGGTTCAAACCCACTATCACCCGAATGCAGGTTAACAGCTACGTGACTCAAATCGTATAGCCAACTCACTCGGCGTTTGTTTATTGTTACTATATGTTATACTACGAGGGAAAATACTACTTTCCCGTTTTGTAATGCAATGATATCTCCGCCTCGTGGCCATAATTATTAAGGCGTCAACTGTGGTTAGCCAGTTCGAGTCCCTTTGGTGGAAAATATTTTGCACCATTATAATGTTGCCCGGTAGGGTAGGAGATGAGGTGATGCACAATTTCTAATCACTAGCTCGCATGCGAAAGCCTCAATTCAATTACAAATCTCTCTGCAGTGTGCCGGGGTGAATTGGGCCTTCTGACCCATACTTGGCAGGTTCGATCCTGACTCAGTCCGGTGGTATTTGAAGGCGCTCAAATACATCAGCCTCGTGTTGGTATATTTACTGGCACGTAAAAGAACACTTGCGGGACATAATTCCGGCACTTCGGCGTTTCTGATAAACGTCAAAATGAGTTAGTTAAACGTAAAAACAAATAACATTATTATTATTCTCTGGACTCGTTGGCTGAACGGTCAGCGTACTGGCCTTCGGTTCAGAGAGTCCCGGGTTCGATCCCCGGCCGGGTCGGGGATTTTAACCTTAATTGGTTAATTCCACTGGCACGGGGGCGGGGTGTATGTGTTGTCTTCATCATCATTTCATCGTCATCACGAAGCGCAGGTCGTCTACGGGCGTCAATTAGAAAGACCTGCACCTGGCGAGCCTAACCCGTCCTGGGATATCCCGGCACTAAAAGCCATACGACATTTCATTTCATTATTCTCTGGAGTGATCATATGGAGTGTGGGCATATTATACTGCTGATGGTGATTCATCCATTCTATTCAACAGGTGTAGGCGGTGTGCCGGCACCGGGTTTTACCCTCTCCCTTCCTACAAACATATTTCACCTCATTAACTCCTCTGATGAGGTTGATGTCAGGAGGAACATCTGGTCGTAAATCGCTACGAAAATTCACCTTGATTAATACAGTAAAGGCCATAGAGGCTCCATCTGTGGATCAGATGTAGAGAGTTGACCTCTAAATCGCGGGTTGAAATCCTACTACCTCTTTCTGGTTTCAACCCACCATGTTTGGATCTTTACTACTAATCCACACAAGGATTCGTAGAAAATGGTAATAGATTTTAAATACCTTTGGGAAAATCAAGTGATCATAAATATGTATTTCAAGAAATTAAAGTCTAATTGATAAGGATTAATTTATTTGTACCATGTCACAAAGATAGGTACAGAGGTTCCAGGTTGCTGGGTAACATCGCCTCACACATTGTGTGTCGTTAATTTCGTGACGCAACATTTCAGATGTCACTAAGTCGTATGTCAAAAGTGAATAGTGTACTTCAAAAGTCACTACGATTTTTATAAGTTAATGTAAACTTAGGACGTGACATCTTTCAATTTTCACACGAACCGGAAGACACATCAGTAAAGAATTGACGTCATCCAGCAGCCAGCATCCCTTAATTAAACCTGTAGCCGCCTCTAAATAATATACTGTGTCTAGACCTTGTTCCCTACTTTCCCAATTTTAAACGAAATAAGTACATGGGACCTTACGTGAAATACTTACAAAGATCGTGGGGAGTAGAAGATAAAGACTTGGAGTGCTCGTTATCACGATGGTGAATGACGTAGGATGATTATTTTTGTTCACAGGAATGAATCTGCTACTAGCTTAGGCCGCATGCCTCTTCGAGAGAGGAGTCACATTCCTAAACTTCCCAACTTCCCGCGCGGAAATGATCCCTCGCATTCACGGCGAGTCATTCCGACACAGCAACCTTCTTGGTATTCCAAAAAGTAGTGCCCCTCCGCTGGAAATTATTTTAAGGATACGAAGTTGATGATCATCGATAAGTAGACAGCCAATCAGCGTGACATGTAGGAGGTAATCGATTTGTTAAGTCATCGAGACATTTATTTGGTCTGCATGAGGATGTTCAGAAGAAGTCATCTACTCTATAGCCATGATCGCCACCGTAAGACTAAACACAATTTAGAGGGACTGATCTGTGGCCTGTTTCTTGATGAGTGCAATATTTTTTCCACCTGTCTCTTGGCACAAGCCAGAGCAAACTGTAGCTTCCGCTGAAGTAGCAGTTTCATTTATGGTTGTGATAATATGAAAGCTGCTGAGGTGCTGAGTAATTACATTCAGAGCACGACTGTTGCGTCGGAGTATTTTAAAAGATGTTACTCATACGGCAAGTCGTGCTGCGATATGACTTTCTGGCCCAATGAGGAAAGTCATGGAAAACACTGTAATCGCACAAACTTTTGTGGTGCTATTTCAGGACCCAGACAGCCAATGGGTTAATGATATAACAGACTGATCAATTATACCTGACACACCCTCTCCATTGTAACCTATGCAGCCAAGAAGTTAACGGTACAACAGTTCGGTTAGGAAAATAATGAGCGCTTTGATATTTGGGTGTACTGGCGCATTCTCTGTTTCTCTTAGACTGACAACAAATGTGTCTGTCCTTGAAGAACTGTACATCTGGATAAGACTCCCTGAGTGGATATGTGAGACGTGCCTCGGTGCTTTGGAGAAGTCACCAACAACATGTACGATATTAAAGATTGTAGTGGTGGACAACATTAAGGGAAAGAGACTCCGGGAAGGACATCTAGTTCGATGAGTGGAGCAACTACGGTTATAGGAATCTCTCTCCATGAGGCCACTCACATGGCGCTAGATCGCTACTCCTGGCGTGATCAAATTGGAAGAATCACCACATAAGCCACCACCTTGTCCTGTAAATAAGTATGGATTGAGAAGTACGTAATAAACTTCACCCTTAAATGAAGTAGTTACAGAGGGTTTACACTGCCCTTTCTCCAAACAAGTTTCAGACCAGTTCAGGTCTGCATATCTGTGACCCAACTGTTGACATCCTACTCAGACCCAAAACGAGGAAATGAAAAAGAACTTACGAGGGAACACATACGTGTGTTTCACTGGGATTCGGTTGAAATTTGGTAGGAATATTCGTGGGAGGCAGTAGAATGCTAAGGTGAAAACTGCATGTCCCCAGCGCAAGTTTAAACGCCAAAATAGAACAAATAAATAGTCGTAAAATTAGAAGTGCCGCGGGAGTATCTGGGTGTGGCGGAGAGGGAGGGAGGAGCGAAGCAGCGGACGTGAGCAGCGTATAGTCGGGCTGCTCGCTCGAGTCGAATGAATGACCACCCACCCCAACCCTCCCGGCCACTCTTCTTTACTACACCGCACTTCGCACATACCTCGTTTCTTCCAGATAAGAAACGTCAAAGGAGATCAAGAGGTGCCATTGATTAGTCGTCCGATGAGACAACGTTCTTACAATGACAGGTAAAATCTGACGTTCTTATAGTCATTTTTATGAATGGTGACTGTATATTTACTTTAACCATGTATGGTAATAATTGATTTTTTACACCTACATACATAAAAACGCCCACTACAGAAGTCATTCAATCCGTGGAATGTAGTAGTGTGCCTTCAGAACTGTTTTGCAGAGTGTGACAAAAAAGACACCCCATTTTCTGAAGATGAAAGGAATTTGGGATTGGAATTATATCGTAAGTAGATCAATGTATTTATATATATTTACTTTTACGAGAAAAACGAGCGTTCACAGGAAATGCGTCTCCGTTTTACAGGTCTAATTTCCGACAGGGTTTTGGATACCGATATGACAGTGGAACTGGAAGGCACATTGGATATGTCAGATGATGACCTTGATTTCGAGGAAGACAATATTAAAACACCGTTATTTGACCTCGTCTCCAAAAATGTTGCTCCTAACCCTGCATCCACAACAACGGCTGAACGATGCCTAATCCCAATCATTTATAAGAAGAAGGTCGTCGAAACAAAGGTGGGAAACAGAGGAGCTTCGCATCAGTGAAACACAGGTTTTGTAAATTAAAGTTCCGGCAAGAGCTTTACAGGTGGGAGCAACAACTGGAAAACGGTGGCACAATGGGAGAAAGAAATAAATTTGTTACGAAGAAGACTTATCAAAAGTTCAAAGAAAGTAGACAACGAAACAAAATTGTTCACGATATAAATATTTAAAAATGGGCCTTAAAGTACGCTCGTCTAGTTAACTACGACACGTTTCGAGCGTTTCATTCCTGGGTAATGAGCTTTAAAAAGAAATTCAAAATTGGATCAAGAAAAATTTGCAAATTCGTATCTAAAAAGTACCAATTTTAACAAGAAGATACTAATTGTAACGCGACACCGTTTGTGGAGGAAGTGTCGCAATTAATAGAAAGTCACGGCCCAGAATGCGTGTTTAATACTGATCAGTCTGGTTTTCATGAATAGTTCCATTCTGGCAGGACCCATAATGAACGAGGAGAAAAAGTCGTATTAGCAGAAGCACAATCTATGAATTCACTAACTCATAGCTACACAATACAGCCAATAATTTCGGCATGTTTTAGTTTTCGATTCCTGGACCGGACAGAAAGAAGAAAACATTTTAAATGCTAAAATTGGGAGTAAGAAAATCATTAATGTTCAAACAATTCCGAAAGGAGCCACTGAACTTATCCAGCCGTTAGATGTTTTGGGCTTCCGCATTTGGAAGCAATTTATACGCATTTTGTACGATTTAATTTTGTTAAACTCGTTAGACATCAAGGTACATTTAAGGAACAACATTTTAAAAGTGATTTCTTTGACGCACATCCAGTTCTCCTCTCCGCGTTTTCGTAGCATGTGGCAGTACAGTTGGTACAAATGTGCCTATGTTAACAAGAAACCTTCACAATTTGTTCATCCAGTCGATTATTGTTTCAAAGAAGAGCCTTCCTATAATCAATGTAATACTTGTGAAAGCGACAGCGCTGTAAGATGTGCATGGTGCACACAGTATCTGTGTCTTGTACACTTTTTTGTAAACAATCATTATTGCACTAATTACAACGAGTAACAAGAACTCGGGCGTGAATTCTTCAAACCTTATTGGCATCGTTGTTCAAACATCGTCCTTTGTACACTTGTTTCATGTGCTCTTTTCATATTTACATTTTGCACATCTAATCGGGAAGTTAAGGGGAACGCGCTAACTATACGCTGCTTGGCTGCTGGCGCAGCTCGACACAGCCCGGTTGGCTCACGTCCGCTGCTTCGCTCCTCCCTACCTCTCCGCCAAACCCCGATACTCCCGCGGCACTTCTAATTTTACGACTATTTATTTGTTCTATTTTGGCGTTTAAACTTACGCTGGGGACATGCAGTTTTCACCTTAGCTTTCTACTGCCTCCCACGAATATTCCTACCAAATTTCAACCGAATCCAAGTGAAACACATATATGTGTTCCCTCGTTAGTATACTTCCTTTCTTAAAACATAGATTAATGGTCTAATTAACTCAGATTTAGCAGTAGGAAGGCTGTTCATTTCACAGGACCGTTGTGAAATATGGCTGGCCCCACGGTGTAGGGGTAGCGTGCCTGCCTATAAGTGGAGGCCTCGTGTTCGATTCCCGACCAGGTAAGGGATTTTAACCTGGGTCTGAGGGTTGGATCGAGGTCCACTCAGCCTACGTGATTACAATTGAGGAGCTATCTGACGGTGAGATGGCGGCCCCGATCTACAAAGCCAAGAATAACGGCCGTGATGATTCGCCTTGCTGACCGCACGACACCTCGTAATCTGCAGGCCTTCGGGCTGTGCAGCGGTCGCTTGGTAGGCCAAAGCCCTTCCGGGCTGTTGCGCCATGAGGTTTGGTTTGGTTTGGTTGTGAAATATGTAGATATGCATACCTCAATTTCTATTGAGGCTGCGATGGTGATTATCGTTTTAAGACGGAGTACATCTAGGTACCATCCTCGCAAACCTAAGACCCGAAATGATGTTAGTTGCTTTACGTCCCACTAACTACTTTTACGGTTTTCGGAGACGCCGAGGTGCCGGAATTTAGTCCTACAGGAGTTCTTTTACGTGCCAGTACATCTAACGACACGAGGCTGGCGTATTTTAGCACTTTCAAATACCACCGGCTTGAGACAGGATCGAAACTTTCAAGTTGGAGGCCAGCGTCTCAACCATCCGAGCCACTCAGCTCGGCACCTAATATCAACTTACGTCGTTTGTATTATATTCGCACAAATAAAACAGGAATTTTGCCTAACATCTGGTCTCTAGACTTAGCCAATGAGTAAATGATTAAGATATGGAGGTGTACAAGCACGCACATTAATGGTGTCCCGATATAAACAATCAACACTGCCCCACTCCAGTACTGAAAAGGAGGGGAGAGAGTAAAGGGATAGTGTTGAAGGCCACTCCAGTACTGAAAAGGAGGGGAAGGGAGTGAACAGGTAGTGCTGAATACACAGTGTGTGTATTCCGGCGTTATACTGTAACATTGTAATAAGATGGCTCCTATCCTATCACAGGGAATTGAGGACGTATTATTGGCATGTGGGAGGCTCACATGGTCCCCCAAGCAATAGCACAAGCAATACCATGCAGTCTTAAGACAGTTTTGAGATGGATAGAAATATGGCAAGAACGAGGTGAAGAAGGATTGTTAGACCCGATATAACGCAGTTACAAAATACTCCTAACTAGTATAAAATACTTTTCGGTTAAAAATCTCCTTTACCTCTTAATACTGTAATTATCAGAGTAGGTTACTTTTTAATTTTTTTAATGTTAAAATGCTATTTGTTCGGGGCGTCGACCTATAGAGTTCTTTTGGCCCTACTTGCACAATATATGAACCTGCATGTAATTGGAATTGCGGAAGTGTTGAGTGTTGAATGTGAGAAACGTTAAGGGCGACACAAACACGCAGTCCCCAGGCCAGGAATATTATCATTTACAATTAAAACCCCCTGACCCGGCCGGGAATCGAACCCGGGGCGGCCGGACGCGTTGCCCCGTACACCGCAGGGCCGGACGAGTAGGTAACCTAATGCTGTACTTCAACACGACCGCCACTGTGCCCATTTCGATCATAACGAAGTCTTGTAGCGGGCTGTCTGCATGCAGTCCATGCAGTAATGCGTTAAGCGAGCGAGGTGAGTCAGTGTGCCTTCGACACTACCCCTTCACTCCCTTTCCCTATGTTTTGTACTGGATTGGCCTTCAACACTACCCCTTCACTCTCTCCCCTTCTTTACAGTACTGGAGTGGAGCATTGTTGATTGTTTATGTCGGGACACCATTAATGTGCACGTCTGTACCTAGGGTCTGAGGGTATATGCAGTACTCCTCTGGTACCACAGTGATATTGTCACTAGCTCTTCACCAAGGAGGTTACCGTTCGAATCCCTAATCAGTGCATGGTTGCTTCCAAAGAGGGTACAATTGATTACTTAATTACTGGCCATACCATCAAAATGGATAATGCGCAGAAGTACACGAAAAGAAGCGTGAAATCTACAACTTTACCGTTCCATATTATCGAGAATATCAACTAACTTCTATTGAAATCATGGGGTTATGATTGGTGCTAGAGGACGCCAAGTGTTCACCTTCGCAATGTAACGGTTAGTAGTATTAGCTGCCGTCCTTAACGGATCGGCTTCGATTCCCGGTACTACTAGGAAATTAAGATTGGAAAGAGTGCTGGTACGTGGCTGAAAAGGAACATGCAGCTAACTTCCATAAGGATTGTGCCTGAAAATGAGCTGCACTACCTCAGGACGAGGATACGAATTTCGTCCGGCTCATTGGACATAGTGGCCTTCGGTTCGGACGCCGGGTTCGATTCCCTACCGGATCGAGGATCGTAATATTAAATGGTTAATTCGCTTGATTCGGGGACTGGATTTTTGTTTCTTCCCCAACATCCCTATAATTCATATAGCACACACTGGCCTATCCTCTACCTCAATAACATGCAGTTTTCCATACAAGGCAGATGCCTCCCACACTCGTCGGTGGGTCTGCCTTACAAGAGCATTAGCCAAACTATTCATGACGTTTGTCAATTTATTTTAAAATTTCGTCCGGATTTTGATTAATGAAGACACTTGTCGTTTTCATCTAATTTCGGTTCATAAAAATTACAATACATTAATGAATGTTCTAAGCATGCAGCAGATTCTGTAATATTGTGAGATAAAACACCATGCAATATCTTAATTTAATTGTAAGCTTTGTCAGTCTATGTGACCTCAAATTATGGCAAATGTAGAATAAAATTTTTAAATAATGTTCGGGTTGGACATAGAATTGTAGATTTCGGTTTTATCATTACGCGTCTCTCAGTTATGTAAAGCTACCATTGCTGTTTCTTATTTCTCGTGTATAAGAGAAAATATCTGCCATGCTAAGTTTCTGGTCCTCGTTCTGTTTGGCGGCAACATTCATAGAGGGAGCACTGTAGGTGGGTAGTCAGGGTCAAAAGGTGACGGGTGAAACACTATTAAGTGAGAGCTGGCGCGTTCTCCAGTGACCTCTGGACCTCTTCCACTCATACGGAGATGTGAAATACCTACAACCTCTAATGGTATTTCCAAGTGTAGTATTAGAGCTGTCATTGCTGTAATGAGGCAGATGAACGCGCCAAACATAGGCGTGCTATTATGCTGCTCTCTATGCTGCTGTTTCTTATTTCTCCTGTTGTGCCGTTTCACTGTTAGGAATGAACATCTTGGAACAAAAATGGACGCTATGCCGCGAGAAAATTAAACACGACACGCAAATTTAATCGTCAATGTCGAGAAGATTGTATTCATATCAGGAATAAGCCGAGAAATAGTATCAACTAGCAAATGTACCCGTGCTTCGCTACGGTATTCTACATTGCATACGGATATCGACGTAAATACTGTGCGTGCAGCAAATGAGATTGTTTTAAAATTGCATGTCTCTTAGCCTTATCCGGGAAATAGCATGGGGAGGTCCACATACGTTGTTTCCAATGTAAAGTGAGGGTTGCGGAGTTGTGATGATAACGCCAGGCTCACTCGCCTACTGCCATTCACAATCGAGTTGGCAAGTTTACATTATAATTGCAGGCCCCAATGCCTACTGCGCGGTCACAATCGATTTGGGGAGTTTTAGTTACAATGGCAGACCCATTTCCTACTTTCAGACAGGTTACAGTTGAGGAGTTTTTATTATAATAGCAGGCAACTTCCCTACCACCAGTCAAAATTGAGTTGTGCAGTTTTCATAATAATGACAGTCCCTTTTTACTGCTGCTAGCCAGCTTACTGCCAGTCACACAGAATTAGTGAGTTTCCATGAAAATAGCAGGCCACTATGCCTAATGCTAGTCAAATTTTAGATTGGAACATTTGTTTATAATGGCGGGCACCCTGGCCTAGAGCCAAACACAATAGAGTAGGGGACTTTCGAACAAAACTGCATGATCCCTTGCCTTCTGCAAGACAAATCGAAAAGTGAATTATTCATTAAAATGGTAGGCCCTCCTTACTAATGCCAGTTACACAGGAGTTGGAGAAGGACCCCATTCCTACTGCCAGCAGTCAAAGTCGGTGTAGGGAGTACTGATTACAATAGCAGACACATCCTTTCTCGATCGCTACAAATCGACATCAATGAATATATACAGATGGACATACGAAAGTATATGAATGTTTACAATATTGCAGACCTTCATTTACAGATAAACTGTTGCTAAACGGTACGTCATATCGACAAATGATTGTACCGTAAGGCGCAGTATTTAGCGATCTAAATGACTGGTCCTATGATATTTTCTCGCATCTAATCTATTCATGGGTCAGATTGAATCAGAAACGTTGAATAGGTTGAAATTTGTGTAAGAATATCTTACATTGCATTACTTTTCGGATAATTATGTGACATAGCATTTGGCTCACATATGGGTACTGGGTGGGCCAATGTTCGTGTAGAGTTTGATCATACTATCTTTCCTGTAAGTGATTGAAGTGATGCACATGAGAAGAAAAGGTTTAGAAATTAATTTCCATTAAGGCAGGTAGATTTCCATTAAGTTTGGTTGTGTGTATTTTAAGGGAGTGCAAAATCACTGTTTCGGGTTCGTATAAAACCCCCAATTAGTTCAGGGATTTAGAAACAATATTTGCCCTAAAACCTCCCCAAAGGATAGCTGGATTCTAAATATGAAGTTTGGTGGAAATATATCCAGTAGTTTTCAAGTTAGAGAAAGACAAACAGACCAAACAAACAAACAAAGAAACAAACAAACAAACTAACTAACTAACAGACACCAAGGAAACCTACCCTTGGACAGATGGATGCTATATAAAAAATTTGGTTCAAATATCTTGTTAGTTTTCAAGGTGTAAGAAGTACACATTAAAAGCACCCGCTCTTGCGTTAAGTCCGCTGGGATTTGTACCGAAAAACGGTCCGTTAATGATATCTCCTTTACTAAATCCTGTTATCGAAATGATGCACATGAGAAAAAAAGGTTTAGAAATTAATTTTCATTAAGGCAGGTTGATTTCCATTAAGTTCGGTTGTGTATACTTTGAGGGAGTGCAAAATCACGGTTTCGGTTTCGTAAAATTCCCCACTCAGTTCAGGGATTTAGAAACGATATTTGCGCTAAAACCTACCCAAGGAGAGGTGGATTCTAAATATGAAGCTTGGTGGAAATATATATTTAGTAGTTTTCAAGTTATAGAAGGACAGACAAACAGACAAACAGACAAAGAGACTAACAGACAAACAAACAGACAAACAGACACCAAAGCTAAAAATGATGCAGATGGTCATTATTACACGAGCCCGTCGGTTAGGGACCAAAAGCTATAATTTCACCAAATTTCAATTGTCTACCTCGTTTCGCAGGTTGTGCCGCCATCTTGATTTGGGGGGATGGGGGATAAAAATGAGGAAATTCCCGAAAATTTTTAAGCCCACGAAACCTATAGGTTATCGTTTTGGATATACTATACGACTGTGTTGTTATGCAGAGCCCAAAATTTGAGCCCCCCCAGCGTGCCCCCTTCAGGGAATTTTGAGAATTTCCGATTTTTCTAGGGATCCTGGGGTCATCAGTTTCCCTCGTACCAAGTTTCAAATTTCTGAGATTTCTGGAAGTGCCTCATTAATTCACGTCCTTTTTCATTTTTAAATATTTATATATACATCGCTCCAGCCCGACTTGCTTTTATATATATAGAAAAGGCGGTGAAAAAATAATGAAGGATACAGGATTGTTACAACTTTATTATTACAAAAAAAATTCCAAAAGAAATAATCTCAAACTGCACGGTACGAGATATTGCTGCGTAAAGAAGACGGCATTGACAGCAAAAGGCTCGAATAGAAAATAATGTGGAATAATATCAAGAGAACAAAGCAAGGCTACATGAGTATCGCGTAGAATCGCGTGTTAATAAGCGGAGAAATTGAAACGACTTGTTGGGAATCGTTACGTAACTGCCTACGTCACAAGACACCACGCAGAAGTAGCAGATATCATTCAAAGTCACTGGCAAGAAAATAATAAAATATACGGCGATTGAAAACAAGATACAGAAAACTAAATCAAATTAATTGAGAATTTCGTAGACATATTAGTAGTCTGCAAGACGTTAGCTGGATTTAATTGAAAGAAGCATTCTTTTCAATAAGTTCATGAATGTTGTAAGGCTTTGAATAGTAAGATAACGAAACTGACCATATTTATCTGTATTTTTGTCCTAACTGCGCAAGAGATGGCCAGCATCATGCACTAAGAAGACCAAGGGTGACTGTCTGGAGATGGTAACCTGAAGTCGACAGAGCTATCCCGAGATGACGGATGAAGGAGGGATGACCTGCCCATATGTTCGCAGAGACCGACACAATGTAGCAGACGTATCTGACTAGATGTTTTAAAGCATCTGGACACACCATTGAGGGAATACAGGGTAGAAAAGATAAGTCGATTGATATATTATTACAGTAAGTAACTTAACTTGTTTTGAAAAGTGCCATTTTCTAATTGCGTGTAATATATATTTGTGCAGTGTTGTCAATGATTTAATTCAAGAGTGAATTCATGTGTGAAATAGCATTGATATAACGACATAGGAGGATAATAGGTAGTCATCCAACTAAAAATGACAATCCCTTGGTTAGGATGTATTTGATCAGTGATAATAAAGTTATGCGTTCGTAGGGCTGTCTATTTTGAGTAAGAGGTTAATTTACTTCGGTTGTGGATATTATACCGATATTGTAGTTAATGCTATGATTGAATTAAGGTGTTATACCACTAAATGAAGATTATGCGGCACGATATACAGGTTTATATTTGGATAATAAGATGACACATGAGCAATATGAAATTTATCTCGAGAAAATTGAGAAGGAAATAGAATATATAAGTGGATAAATGATAGAATTCATATGCGTCAAGTTAAGATATATATAAGGGTTATTGAAATGAAGGAAGAGATATGATGCAAATAATATGAAACGGATGATATATATATGAAGAATGGTTGCGTAATAAGAAGGGTAATGATGGTGATGATTACTATTTCGTCGAGAGATAAGATATGGATGTATTTTAATGGTGATATTAAGTTAATTGACCCGATTTAAGGTTAAGAATTCATGTATTTAATTCCATAACGTATATTAATCCTTCAGTATTCCACATCCAGAATTGAATATGATCCATGTAGTTTACATATGTCGGATAGATACCGGTGAATCCATGTTGAGAAGAGTGAGTGGAATTAGCCCACATTAATCAGAATTATTGACCACAATCACGTTTATTTTAATAAATTGTGTTAGAATGCTTAATTGCTCATTTCATTGATATCACTGAAGAGGTTCTCCATAATTAGATGATGAAGATACTGGTTATTAAAGTCTTCTTAGATGACAGGCCACAGAATTTCCAAAAACGATGTTGAATAAGGTGTTATAAGTAATTGGCGACAAACTAACAGGTCGCACATTATATAAGTAATTGGCACTTAACTTGATTTTGGAATTTATTTTTATTTTGGGTAAATGATCTACATAATGATTAGTAATAGTAATTTTTGGTTATTTTAAAACGAAACAATGTTAAACGACTTATCATTCATCTTTTCTTCCTTGAAATTTTGAAGATAAAAGCTACTGAATCTGAAATACTCGAGAAATGAATACGAAAACTAATGTTTTCCTTGTACTAACCATTAGTGACGGTGATATAAAGCATGATTAAAAAATATTGACAGTTACATGCAGGCAAATAGACTGATAACTTCTGAATAGATCTGCAATATATTATATAACATTTTTGAAAGAATTTAGGGAATTATTTTGTGTTCAAGCAGAAAAATGAATAACCTAATCGTGATTTTAATTTTAAAATGTCATAGTAATGAGCATCTCTAGATTATTTTCTCCATTTTCAACAGAAGCAATGTGTATAGTCAAGATTTATTTTATATCAAATATCTTTGAACTTTTTTATATATTAATTAGATTAGTTAAGTGAGGAAATAGTCAGATTTCAACGAACTATTCAAGTTCTATTCTATCTCAAGATTATGTAATTTAAGAAATTGATATTAGATAAATTTATTCATTCTTTTAATGATGTCTTAGGTTAAATAAGTACTTATAAACATCCATAGATTAAGTATGGTAGATATTTATGAAGCGTTATGGATTAATTCGCGAGATGGAGACGTCCAACTAACTGATTTGTGCGAATTTAGCCGTTTAACTCACCCAGTGACTTTACTCTCGGAACCTACGGCCCGAAATATATACTTGATTGATAGATAATGATGAATTGAGCTAGTCAGGATTTCTTTGCGGCCCGACCTGGACGCGGGAACGGCGCAGTGTATAAATGAAAATATCTGCCATTCTAATTTTATTATTATTTACTATTATTCTTATCCTCCGTACAAGAGGAAAGCCATCTCAAGGCGAGCTAAACTAAGACATTACAATACAGTAATCAAAATGGAGTGTCTGTATACTAGTGATTGCCTCCGAATGACAGCAACGTCGAGACTACGAGAAGTCGAGAAATTTGAGAGGAAGACCCTCCCCAAGATAACGGGTCCAAAAACCGTGGATGGCTAGTATAAGTTACGAGGAAGGGGAGAAATATAGCAAGAAAATGAAAGACTGATTGGATAAATGAAGAAAAGGGGACTCACATTGTATGGACATCAGTTCAGAATGGACGAGAAGAGACTGAAAAAACTATCTTTTTAAACACTTGATAGTAGATGTAAAGTTTCCGAGAAATCGTTCAGGGAGGTAAGAAAGGATCTTGAGCAGTCTGTATTAAATCGGGAAGACATCCTAAACCGAACAAAGTATCATGTGTATGAATATTGAATTTTCACGACCGCATTGTAATTGAAACCGACTTTCAACCTAGTAGGTCGTGTTGCGTACATTTAGTACGTGCTGAAGAGATGTTAAGTACAGAACAGAAATGGCCAACCGGATACCAGTGGGATCCGAACCCACAACCTCCCACTGGATTCCAGTATGCAAGGAATATTTTAATGGTTTACAAATATTAAAATGCTTAGAAAATAATGATCTACTATATGATATATTCAACGAAGAGGGTTTGTAATTTTGTATCTTCAGACTGTGTAACATTTAAGCTTAAAGCCCGAACGCAAATATGTATTAAAGTGGAGATTTTTGACACGAGGCAGATATTAGGACATTGATTGCCATGCCAGTTTTCATGAGGACAAAATACGTTTTCCCGCTTAAATTCGTTGGTAGTACAGAAATGATTTATTTTATCTGCATTTCATATTTTTCTACTTTGAAATTATAAATATTAACTACAGAAAGTGTCAGCCACATATGACTGATGTGGTATCTTCTGGGATAGGCTTGATCAATAATTCGGAAACTCATTTGAAAGTTTGAACCTAATTCATCGCCAATCACAACCAATAAAGTGGGTGTACCGTCAAAGTCTCATTGACATGTCTTACACATTAGGACTTCAGTTAATGTCAATGTTATTTGTGCCAAATGACCAATGAACGACTGGCGCGGAAAAATTGCGTGGAATGTTAAAAGATTAAAGAGGACTTCCCTTCTGATTAGTCTGTTGCGAATCCCATAATGGAGGCTTTTATATTGGGAAGAGGAGGGAAATATTACAAAGGATGCTCTTGCCTTTATTTTGGCAAATGGAAGTAGAGAAGGGAGAAACATACAGTAGGTGGACCATACAGAAACACCAACTGAAGAAAATGTTGCCCAACAATAGAGATGTGGAATGGATGAAACATGAGGGATATCAAAAGTCATTTACTCTCACAGGCAAGTCTTGTTTACAAAACAAAATTTCAATAAACATTACACTGTTTGGTGCCATGCACTTTTCATGGATGTTTTTGTAAACCTCACAGTACAGAAAACAGGTTACTCGTAGTACCCGAACTCACCGTCATAGCAAAGTCAGTAAATAAGTTCCGATATGTAAGGAACAGACCAAGAAGTTCGCTTATAAGAACAGGCTTGAACAGACACAGTAGCATGCAATTTTACTGTTCCACCAAATAAATTAACCAGAATATTGTACCAGTATATTACTTGTAACTAGGGTCTCCAGATTTTCCGATATTTAGATGAACTGTGGCAAGGTTTCCCGGTCCCAAACTAAAGATAAATATTTCCCGAATCATCCCCCCTCCCCAATATAATGGCAAAGTTCATAAAAATTAACGTTCGTCAGTTTTAGATAAAGCATTTTAATGATGCCTTTATCGGAATAACCGACTTCACACCATAGCTTCCTGGACTAGGTACGATAATCGATCGCACGCACGTTCAACGACAATTGAATGACGACTCGATGAGAAAGCGGGGAATCCAATTTTCATTAGCTGGGAGAGCTGGCTGCTTTGTAGTTTCATATATGTGTCAGCCTATTGTTTTGTTTAATAATGCACATTCAGGAAATGGAATTTCGCAACGTGATATTGGTAATACTTAACCTAAGAGAAAAACGCACTCATTTTTTTAAAAGTTGAAGTGTATCACGGCCAGCGAATTTCAAAGATGATTTTTGTTAAGAAGAAAGCCATACTTTTCAGTGCCGACTCAGTTAACGTATCGAATACAGTAGAGCTACTGGAACTGAATTTAACAAAAGAAACAAACTTTGACGATACGTTAGTTATTGACGAGTAAGTACAGTAGTCTGAGAGTAGGGAGGGGAATAACAAACAATGCATTATTATTTCCTTCACAATACGCGATCAATAGAATTAATCGCTTCACTATGAATTCTGAAATTAAATGAACTCACGTTATTTATTAATTAACTAACTTATTTATTTACTGCGCACTACAGAATTTCTAATCCCAATTACAGTAGCAGTTGTTTATATGTGTTTATTTTTCAATGATTCAAATTAGTCTAATATATAAACTATTCTAATGTTATATTTAGAATTAGAATGAAACAGTATTTCATATCTAATCTAAAGCAATCCTTACAAGAAATAAGTAGGTACATAAAAACATCATTGTGTATCTAAACTAGTTTAATAACCTAATATCTGAACTATTCTAATATTATATGTACTATGAGAAAGAAACATATCTAATCTAATTCAATTTTTTTTCTAGTTGCTTTACGTCGCACGGACACAGATAGGTCTTATGTCGACGATGGGACAGGGAAGGCCTAGGAATGGGAAGGAATCGGTCGTGGCCTTAATTAAGTAGTCCAGTCAAGTTAAACATGAAAAGGGGGTCGTGCTTGCAAAAGGTCCAGTCGTTCTGAATTTTTTATATGTTGTTAGGACCTAAACCGATATTAAAAAACCAGATTTGCAATTTCCAAAGTGCTGTGCGAGCGGCGGTGTATCCAGAAAACCATGAAATTTTCGGACTTTTTTCAGGTTTTGCTCAATATCTTAGTGAAGGAAGGGTCTGACTGGAATAGTCACTCTATATGCTTTTAAAGTAGACAAAATTTGCTACAATTTGAGGCCAGGGCGAGCTCTATACAGCCATTGATTCCTAAGATACAGTTCTTCGGAAATAGGCAATTTTTTCCAAAAAAGTGATTTTTTTTCGAAATGGTAACTTATTTTGTGAAATATCTTCTAAAATACGCATTTCACATCAAATATTATATGAAATAAAGCTGTAGTAAATTTAATTAGCTTTCACTTGAGACCAGACTGGTACCTGTAGGCCCAATGGTTCTCTCAAAAACATCAAAAACAGTCATAAGTGGGTTTGGGGGGAAAATGCAAATAAACCGTCCTCACGTCTTTTTATGTTTTTTATCAAACAGTTAAAATTTATTTTTGTTATTGTTAAAAATGCATTTGAGACCTTTCGGGTAGACTGTACAATCCATGTGACTAATAACTTCACAATTTTAGGAGTTTTTTTTTTTTTTTTTTTTTTTTTTTACAGAACCAATTGGGAACAGTTGCAGACAAATGAAGGACCCCGTGACGATAACATTCTTTTTGGATCGTGAAGATCTGCTAATCTTGCAAGGAAGGCTATTTTAGGACGCGTAGTAGAACCAGTCCTAATCTTTCGTACTGGTGTGAGAAAGACAGACAGGCGACAGAGAGAGGAAATAGCCCTCGCAGGTGTTCCCGTCTCAAAGGGGATTCCCCAAGTGTTTTCGTTGTCCCCTCCCTTGACCTCCTTACCCGCACCCGGCCCTTCCAGGGCAGCTCTCAGTGTGTTGCGACATGTCTATCCGTCCGGGCGTGTGTTTCTTGTGTCGTGAGGACCTCGACACAGGTCCTGTTGTGATAATCAAAGAACGAGGAATTCGAACACTAATTAAAGTGAGTAAAAAACGTGGTCTCACGGAAAATAAAAATTACCTCCAAAATTGCAACCAAGTCAGCGTTCATGGTGCATGCAGGAAGAGATATACAGCTGTGTGTAACGTTGAAGCCTCAGTTCGTCGAGGAGGGATTCTGCTTCCCAACCGAAGACTCCATCGACAAGATTATCAAGTAAACTGGCTCCTACCTTGAGAGGGATTTGCTTTTTGTGTGGTGATGCAATCACTGAAGCATTTCTCCAGCAACAAAGCAAACTGCCCTTGGCAAGAAGGAATGTGGTCCATACAGTTCAGAAGTTGGGCACGAGGCAAACTATTTTAGATGCTGCTAAACGCCGAGGTGACGACTGGGGAAGGGCCATTGAGGAGCGCCTCCTCGCCATTGACGACCTGGTTGCTGCAGACGGGACGTACCACAGATTGTGCTATAGGAGACTGTTTATAATACTACCTGCTACTGGGAATAAGAGAGGGTATCGTCCAGCCAGTAATACTGAAGAAGCGATGGAGTGTGTGTACGATTAACTATTGGAAAACAGTGATGAATGCCAGTTTTCTTTATCACACCTTCTGCAGCGAATTAAGGGTGATTGTATCCCTGATGTCAGAACAGCGAAAACTCACCTCCAAGAACGTTTTGGCGATGACATAGTCATAGTGGAGATGGGTTCCAACAAAGGTACACTCGTCTGCTTCAAAAACACCGGCCATAAAATTTTGTATGATCATTGGTACAAGGAACAAAAAGGCGATGCGCAGCAAGAGCGGTTGAGAGTTGTGAAGGCAGCAGCAGAAATCATCGTGGAAGATATCCGCACGCAAGTGTATGACACCAGTCAGTATCCCCCCTCGGACGATTTCTTCAACAATGTTGATTCTGTCATCCCTGAGTCAGTACAGCTATTTTTTGAGACTGTTGTTCTCAAAAACAAGCGTGGCCTCCTTGAAGCATGGAAGAAGAAGTGTGTGTCATTTTCTCATGCTCTGATAGCTGCTGTACGACCTCGATCTTTTGTTTCCTCCCTTCTGATTGGAATTGGTACCTACTTTTACAGAAAATATAGATCCAAACATCTGGTAAATATGTGCGCTGCGCTGGGGTTCTCCTGTTCTTATTCAGCAGCTGTGCAACTTGAAACTTCGGCGATCTTACGAGATGAATCCTCACCACCAATAGGAAAAGGAGCTTTTATCCAATTTGTCTATGACAATGCGGACGTGAACATTAACACGCTGGATGGTGGTAACACATTTCATGAGATGGGAGGCATTATGTGCGTGACCCCTCGAGAGCAGTAATGCGAGACAAAAACATCCCACTTATACAGAACTATGTTTCTGCTAAAAATGTGACCTGTAGCAGTGTTAAGGAAAACAGTGGATTGGCAGCAATCGTGGTTGAGAATTTGCAAGGAACCTATGAAATTGATGGTGAAATTTTGCCCTCGGCTCCTGACCTAATATGGTTGTATGGGAAGTCACTCAACAAACAGTCGATGCCAGGGTGGAATGGATTTATGGAGCAAGCCACAGACGGGCTTCAGTTTTTACGCTCAAAAATCCTTTTCCTTCCATTTATCCGTGCCCCTCCCACTGCCTAAAATACGGTGTTCACTTCACTCATGGAAGCCAGCAACCGGAGCAAATCTCATGGCCAGAAAATCACGTTCGTCACTTTCGACCAGCCATTATTCATGAAAGCAAGAGATATTGTCGAGAGTGGACTTCACCCGCAGTTGAAAAATGTAGTTGTACGGCTTGGTGGATTTCACCTCTTACTCTCCTTTATGGGATGCATTGGCACAATAATGGGTGGGAGTGGTCTGAAAGAGCTACTAGCCACCATCTATGCAGGCCACAGTGTTGACAAAATTTTGAATGGTCACGCATATTCACGAGCTGTTCGAGCCCACATTTTAACAAACCTCACACTGGCCGGCATTGTTTTTGATGAGGTTGACATGACTACTGAGGAGCGAGACGAGACTGAAAAATTGCTGAGAGACACTGAGAGGTATCTCACTATGTCAGCAGAAGAAATTGATACCTACCAAATACTAAAGGCGAAATTTAAAAGTGCCTTGGAGAAAATTGAAGCAAATGGTCCAACATCAGAGTTGTGTGTCCAGTACTTTCGTATGACCACTTTGATCAAACTATTCATACAGGCGGAGCGTGCTGGTGATTGGAACCTTCATTTGTACACTGTCCACAAGATGCTCCCTTTTTTCACGCAGCTGGACATTTTTGTACGCTAAGAGCGCGCACCTCTACCTTCAGGATATGATGGCTCTACAAGATCGGATGGATAAAAGTGAATACGACATGTTCACCAAAGGATCCTTCACCATTCGCCGGTCTGACAAGTTTTGGTCTGGGTTGTGGTCAGACCTAACAATTGAACAGAAGCTGGTGCGATCCATGAAGACCTACGGTGGGTTGACCCAAGGAAGGGGAATATCGGACAGTGTGCTGGCAAGGTGGACAACAGGAATGGTGTTTATGGTGAATATATGTGAAGAACTTGAAAGTTTTTGCAGCATCTCATGTCCTACTGGAGAGCAGCATGTAGACATGAGACCTTCTCGAATCATTCGAGATAACAGTGATGTGGAAAAACTCAAAAACTGGTTTGCTCTCCACCCTCCATTTCCCCAAACTGACAGTTTGTTTTCTATCAGTAGTGGTTTACTGGCAGGTCCTGAGATTAACTGCCACACGGCCCAGAGAGTTGGGACGGAGGGAGTGATGAAAATTGTGGGACAAATGTACGACAAGGTAGTAATAAAACGGAAAAACAAACTTACCACGCTGGCATCGATCACCTCATCCATTAAATTGCCCGACAAGAACAGAAGAGTAGCTGTGGATCCGCTCACAATTTTCCAACGAGTGTGTATTGCAAAGCAATCTGAACAGGATTTACAGGATGACTTCAAGTATGAGTTGGCCCCGTTCCCGATGTCTCTGTTCAATGAACAGGGGATGCGCAAAGGCACGAAATCCACTCTGTACTCTGCCTTCACTCCTCTTACCAGCCACACGCCGATAGATGCCAGCACTCACGTCGTTTTGGATGGTGGCTACCTCTTGCACAAGGTCGTGTGGCAGCGAAAGAGCACAGTTCAAGCACTTTTGACGCGTTATACCACCTACGTCCGTAACCACTTTGGGAAGAACGTCTCCATCGTTTTTGACGGCTACCCCGAAGATGCTACCAGAAAAAACACCAAAACAGCGGAACGACTCCGGCGCTACGCAGCTCATTCCAGCTACGAATTGACGTTCGATGAATCCACAGTAATTCAAATTGCTCAAGAGCATGTATTGGGCAATGAGAACAACAAGAGACGCCTAATAACTCTTCTTTGTGACGCCTTTCAGAAGGAGGGAGTAGAAGTAGCTGTTGCGGAAGAAGATGCGGATCGAGAGATCGTCATGACAGCGCTTTCAAGAAAAGCAGTAGCCGATCGGATCGTCATAGTGGGAGAAGACGTCGACCTGCTCGTTCTTCTCAATGGTTTAGGCGCTGAAAAGACAAACGTCTACCTTCAGAAGAGCACGAAGGGCGAAGCTGGTTGCTGTCACTACTCTACGACCTCCTACAACCACCAGGGCTCCCAGAGATCGCCAGGGACGATACTATTCATCCACGCGTTTACCGGGGGCGATACCACCTCAGCACCGTTTGGCCAAGGAAAGACCAAAATGACCACACTCCTGACCAAGAGTGAACACCTTGCTGAGCAAGTGGAGGTCTTCCTTCGGCCAGACTCCACCCCACAAGCCGTGAGAGAAGCAGGCATCAAGTGCTTTGTGGCTCTATATGGGGGTGACATCACGAGGGATACTTTGGATTTCCTGAGGTATAAGGCGTTTGTCACTTCAACGAGAATAAACCTCGCCCGTTTGCCACCGACGGAAGATGCCGCAGGCCACCATGCAGCAAGGTGCTACCTCCAAGTGCAGAAGTGGCGGGGAGTCAATTTGAATCCCACTGATTGGGGGTGGAAGCTGTCTTCTCAGGCACTCACCCCCATTCCCACCACCATGGATCCCGCACCTCCTGCCCTTCTGCGAAAAATTTCATGTAAATGCAAGAAAGGGTGCTCTGGGGGCTGCTCGTGCAGAAAGGCTGGGCTCCACTGTTCAGTCCTCTGCCAGACATGCGGTGGCAAATTGTGCATTAACGTCCCGGATGTGGAGCTGAAATGTTCTGACGATGAAGATGACCCGACTACAGACTGGGCGCTTCTCCCAGCGTCCATCACAGCCATCGAGACACCGTCTTCGTGCGAGCACATGCCAGGGCCATCTAAGACAAAAAGAAAGGCATGATTTGGCAACCAAAATACTATACCTACATGATTTATATTAGTTTTCTTTTTTGTGTACGTGTAACTTGTCCTTGTAGTAGGTACCATGATGTTTGTACAAGCATTTTAGTATGTATGTATATAAAACAATGTTTGATGATGACGTAATTCCCGATAAGTATATTATCTTTTTCTTTTTTCATCAAAATTTTTTCTAACAATAGCAAACATAAATAAATAAATTTTAACTGTTTGATAAATAAAACCATAAAAAGACGTGAGAACAGTTTATTTGCATTTCCCCCAAAACCCACTTATGACTGTCTTTTGTTATCTGCCATTTTTGAGAGAACCACTGGGCCTACAGGTACCAGTCTGGTCTAAAATGAAAGCTAATTAAATTTACTACAACTTCATTCTATGTAATATTTGGGGTGGGATACATATTTTAGAAGATATTTCACAAAATAAATGACCAATTCAAACAAATTTCACTTTTTTGAAAAAATGACCTATTTTCAAAGAACTGTATCTTGGAAACCAATGGCTGCATAGAGCTCGCCCTGGTCTCAAATTGTAGAAAATTTAGTTTACTTTAAAAGCACATAGAGTGACTATTCCAATCAGACCCTTTCTTCACTAAAGTATTGAGCAAAACCTGAAAAAAGTCCGAAAATTTCATGGTTTTTTGGGTACACCGCCGCTCGCACAGCACTTTGGAAATTGCAAATCTGGTTTTTTATTATTGGTTTAGGTCCTAACAACATATAAAAAATTCAGAACGACTGGACCTTTTGCAAGCACAGATGTACATCTTGACTGGACTAAAGGTACAGCGCCAGCATTTGCCTGGTGTGCAAATGGGAAACCACGGAAAACTATCTTCAGGTCCGCCGACAGTGGGGTTCGAACCCACTATCTCCCGGATATGAGCTCATAGCTGCGCGCTCCTAATCACACGGCTAACTCGCCCGGCAATCTAATTCAATATTTACAAGAAAGAGTAAAATAAAGAACGTAGTTTCATATCTAAACTACAGTCGAACCTCTTTTCTGCGGACATCGTCGGTTCCGTGAAAAAATACCCCTTACGAGAGGTGTTCGCTAAAACCAGGTTGTAAAAATTATCGAGCATTTTAATGGCAAAGAAGATCTACGTTAACTATAACAATACATATTTATTGTTATTATTATAAATAATTTATAACTAAATACTTTCCTGGAGATATTACAAGTGATTTTACAACATTTACATTCATTACAGCTTCAGGAAGTAATCATTCATCTGGCTGTACAAATTTAGCACGTATTTCTTTAACTGCGTTATTCTCAGAAAGGGAATAACGACCCAGCGTGACACACACATTCTTTATTCACTTGACGTCGTTATTTGCGATTTCTCTCGCCTTTTCTAGTAATATTGGCCCACTCACAGTTTCCTTGCTCGAACACATTTGAACCATATAACTATATACCGCAATGTTTCTGCGAAAATTGACTCCCACTTTATTTTCATTCCTCGATTCCTATTTCCCTCCCACTCACTAAAAATACCACTTTTATTCTTCTCAGTTGTATTTTCTCTCAGTTATACTTTCAGGGATTTTTTCTCATTGAATGTCCTTTTACACTACATTTTTTCTTCCCTCGAGATCTAAACACGTTCGTCCCTCCTACTCATGTTTACTGGATGATTGAAATGCTATGGTATTTCTGCCTCAAAAATCAGCACATGGATATCTCTTCCTTGTCAAGTTTAATTGAACTACCTGACCTCGACCTTATCAGCGACAATCTGAGTTATGAATGGAATGATGCAAGATGTACAGGAAAAATGCTTTTGGTAACTTGTGAATAAACAGTCACTGACAACCAGAATTCTCAGAAAATACACTAATTAGAACACAAGAAGTCCTTAACGGAAGGTTTGGTAAGAGCCCTGTACAGAATAATTAACTTCACGGCTACTTCAGCATTCCTATATACGTTTCTTTCTGTTCTCCTTGGATGCGAAATAGTACAAACAATCAAAAGGAATTCCCGTACGTTTGCACAATGACTTTTAGAGAAAGAATGACATAGCTCTGTATAAAATAAATGTCCTGGACCGTGTAAATTGTCCGCTTAAGACAAGTGGATGAGACTAATGGCGATGTCCGATGTCCGGAATACGAGATGTCCGCTTAAATGGGGATTATTTAACACGTGTCTTCTGTAAAATAAAATTGGTTCCGTGGAAAAATATCCGTATAGAGAGATGTTTGCTGAATAAAGATGTCCGTTAGGGCAGGTTCGTCCATATTTTCTTCTAGATCAAAAATGTATGATTATATTTATAGGATATAGCTTAATGTACAAGGTTTGAAGTACATTTTGTGGTTCACATCAGCATTACAAGTTATTTAAAGAGTTTTCACGGAGGTGGCGAATTATGGTAGAAACAGGATTAGAGGTACACAGAAGTCTAAATAATTCTTTTCTGAACTGCACTGTTGTAAACATTGCATAGCCTGTAGAGTGGGGAATTTGTGAGAACGGTTGTTCTGACTTTTTAATTCTGAAATGTTACATTTGTCCTCCCATTAAAGCGGGCCACATAAAAGCTCAAGAGGCATAACATATCAGGGTTATCGATAATAGAATTTGCAGTTTTGTACAGAAACTTTATGTCATCCTCTTGTCTCTTTAGTTCCAAGCTTTCTATTTCAAGATTTAGGAGAATTTCGTTGTATGCTATGTATGGGTAATTTTCGATTATTTTGAAATGTATTGTAAATATCTCTTTTGGATTTTTCGATTTGTGCAATATGTACCCATTGAACCCATCATTCACAGTCATCAAAAGGGATACCTTAATTTACCTGAGGGGCTGCCTAGCCGAGGCGGTAAATGTGTGCTCGGTTCGCCCGGAAGGACGTAGGTTCGAATCCTCGTCGGAAGTCGTAAAATTTAAGAAACGAGATTTCCACTTCCGGAGGTGCATATGGCACTGAGGTTTACTCAGCCTACACCACAAATGAGTACCAGGTTAATTCCTCGGGGCAAAGCCGGCCGGGCAAAGAGCTAACCACTCTACCCCATGACGTGCCGCGGTTAACAATGGTGGAAGCCTTTACCCTCCACTCCTCCAAGGGCCTTCATGGCCTGTACGGAGGTGACTTTGTCTTTGTCTTTTGTAAATTTACCTAGCCGCGAGATTCGTTGTTGTGAAAGGAACATCCATTTTCGCACAATTACTTGATGAGCACTCTGTGCCTTCTTCATGTTTCGCACCCACGTGATAAGAGCGCTCTTTGGGAAGGAAAGGAATTCAGATTTATAAGGGAGAGTTTCGGATAGATTCGAGCATACTCGTGGCTAATTTCTAAAATGCGATAATTATCCAGATGTAATTTAAAACTTGGATCGGTACAGTGGAACGCCTAGTAAATTGAAAGGAATTGTCATGTAATCAAATATCTTCTGGCCAAATATGGAAAGATTGTGCTAGACCGTGGGAAGATTTGAAGCTACACCTGTATGTCGTCATGGAGAAGGAAAAGTATTTATTCAACCCACGTTCAGTGTTTTAGACCACTTAGAGGCAAAATAAAATTATAAAATCATGAGATTCATATTCCTCGAATTTTTCTGAACATTAGGGGATACCAACACCCGAGATGAGACCCGTGGGATAATGCAATTGTGTAATGTGATGCAATCTTCTTACCACTTTCGCGCGCAAGAACACAGATATACTAAGGGTGACGAGAGAGAATGATTCATTCCTTCTTCGGTGATACGCGAGTCTAGGGCTGTGTCGCTCTGGGCCAGTTATTTATGTGCGGTTGATAAATTGAATATTCAAGATAGGTTATTGGTAACAGTGAAATACCAGTCTATGGTAGGAGCTGGGGGAGTGTGAAATAAAATAAATACTCATATTCGTGTGAATATTAAATTTTCTCGCGTTTGGTGAAGAAACGATAAATTAACGGCATATCTCGGCATGGTGATATTAATACAGTCCTTCGCCTGTTTACTGTGTCAGATGGTGTAAATATTGAAATAGGAATAAGAAGTGAATTGATAATAATTTATGTGTGGTAATGTACAGTGTTTCATGTAATTATTATATAAAAGTAAGAACATTCAAGAAAAGCGTGGGATAAATTTGAAGATTCACATATATTTGTTGAGTGCGTAGAATGTAATAGAATAAAATGAAGTTATGTTGTTAATTAGGAATCTCCGAGAAGAAATACATGAGGTGTGTATAGTTTGTATCAACATGGTGTGTTAAGCCATAACTGGGCGAACGGCAAAATGGCAATGTCTGAGAACATACCATTGTGCAGCAGAAATCCAGGTGGGTGACATGATTTTTATTCTTTAAAGTGTACTCTGCATTGTTATATTCTGTGTAAATAAGTGCCAAAGCTTCAGGCCGATAGTTTGTTGTTTATCATTGCTTTGGGTTTAAATATTAAGTACTGAGTGGCACAGAGATATTATGAGAATTCTATCTACATTTTATGTTAAAATCCCAAAGTTTCATACGATTATCTTAAATGGACTAAAAAAGGTATCGAATAAGCATACTTTTTATGCCAGTCTGTCGTTAAAGAATATGTGTGTAAAGATTCCGTGTCGAAGTACAATGCAAAATATAGTTGAGTGTTGGAAAATTTTGGTTTTGTGGGTATTGGGCAGATATATCATAATGTCTAAATTAAGTCAAGTTCGGCGTGATTTTCCTATCATTTGAAGTTTAATATTTGCTAGAAGTTTGTTTCAATATTTGCATAATTTCAGTACGATAATTAATCCTTGAAATAAGCCACGATATTAAAATGAAGTAAAGAACTTTAAAAAAATATAAAAATGAGATCAAGATAGGAAATGTAACATGGTATAAAGTAATCTGAGATCATATAGACATCCAATAGCCATGATCAGAAAGGACGAATTAGCAGGGGACAATGTTAAAATAAATGAGTTGTTGGATTCCGGGATGGAAATGCCCCTGGAGAGAATCGAACTCAGGATGTGTTGATGCCGGGAAGATGTAACGCCCAGAAGAAATAATGTGTTATAATGCTGGAAGGAGGAAATGCCCCGAGGAAATAATGTGTTAGAATGCCGTGGGAGGCATGTGCAATGTCCAGAATTCGAGAAACGTTTGGTTTCAGGAATCATATGATCTCAGGAGGCTAGATGTTATGAAAGATAAATTCAATTGAAATTAGTATATAATAATCTGACTTGTGCCATGCAGATTCACCGCAGGTAGAAAATTGCCAGATGGTACGGGTTAGGATTGACAAACCGCTAGCCGGAAGGGTGAGATTTTTTGAGAATATTGAGAGCAGATGACTATCTGGAAAATTTTAGAGGGTCAAAAGAAGTAATAATATTATGTAAACCTTGTAAATGATAGAGATGATATTTTGTATATTGAAATAATGGATTTTGAGAGGAGGAAGAGTTGTTACGGCGAAATCTCGACACAGTTAGATGTTGTGGCAGTAGATTGTTAATGCCTGTTGTGGCGAATTTATCGAATGGCAATGGTAAATGATGAAACTCGTCTGTCACGCACCCACAATTGGGAGTTTGGTTTAATTATTAGATGGCCTCAGTGCTGGTTGTCTGAGGGACTATTAGGATGTTGGAGTTGTGCAGTAGTGATCTGTTTTATTAGTTGGTTTGTGGACCACACGGATAGTTGTGAGTAATGTAAATAATTTTGCGGTTAAAAGAACGTAACGATGCAGAATGATTATGTCATGTCATTATATTCCCTGTTTTGTAACAGCAGATTTATGCATCCACTAAGAGAGAGAGAGAGAGAGGGAGATCACTAGTCATAGAGTCAGCATATGTTGATGATAGTTATTTTCAACATTCATGAATTCAATTAGATGGTCAGTGTCCAGTTTATTTCCTGTATTCAATAAATCAGTTAGTTGGTTTGTTCAGTCTGCAATGATCAGTGTACGGACATTCATGAATTAGGCTAGATGGTTTGTTCCGTCCGCAATGGCCAGTGTCTGGTTTACTTTTAATGTTCATAATCCAAGTTAGATGGTTAGCTCAATCTGCGATGACTTGTAGTTAGTTTATTCCAGTGAGAGTCAATACTTTGTGGATAATGATTACATGATCAGTTTAGTCTGCGATGATAGTGCGTTAGCTAAATTTTATTCGTGTTCATCACTGAAGTTAAATGTTTGAGATAAAATTTAAATCTGTTTATGACAGTAGTGATCATAGTTTTTGAGCAGGACATTTCTCCAATGGTCAAGACGATGGTTGTGATTACTGAAATAAATAACAGATCGTTCTTTTATATGAGTGAGACGATTCTCCTTATTCCTTACCACAGTAGTGGTCATGATTATTGTAATGAACTATGTTTTCAACATTTTAATGAAGACCTTTTGTTTAATCAGTTCGCGTTAGTTGCTATTGATAACATGGTGATGCTTATTATGACACTTCCCATTGACGTTACTCTTTTCAGTTCAGTTTTGTTGACACCGTTCATAAACGGTCGGATTAAATTAATAGAATTATTATTCAGTGAAGCGATAAGATTTTCAGAAATCCATGCTTATCGGTTTATTCTCTTTAAATTGGTCTATTATAAACTAACATAACCTGAAAGTTATTTGTTTGTTAACTTAAATGTAAACTCAAGCTTTTAATTATATTCTATAAATATCGCAGTTCATTGGAACAATATTCTATATAATTTCAAATAATTAAATAATAAAGTAACTTTATTTCTGGGTGTCTGGTTGTGACACATGGTACGATCATGTATTTTTGTAGAGATACTAGCAAATGTATTCGTGCTTCGCTAGGGTATTCCACATTGTGCACGGATATCGAAGAAAATACTGTACATGCAGTAAATAAGATTATTTAAGAATTGTATGTCTCTTAACGTTATCCGGGAAACAGCATGGGGAGGTCCTCATACGTTGTTTCCAATGTAAAGTGTGGGTTACGGAGTTGTGATTATAATGGCTGGCTCACTTCACAATCGAGCTGGGAAGTTTACATTATAATTGCAAGCCCCATTGTTTACTGCGCGGTCACATTCGATTTGGGGAGTTTTCGTTACAATTTTAGGCCCCCTTTCCTACTTCCAGAGGGATTACTGTTGAGGAGTTTTTATTATAATGGCAGGCAACTTCCCTACTACCAGTCAAAATTGAGTTGTGCAGTTATCATTATAACGACAGGCTCCTTTTCCTACTTCCAGCTAGCTTACTGCCAGTCACACCAAGTTGGTGAGTTTCCATTAAAATAGCAGGCCACTGTGCCTAATGCCAGCCACATTTGAGACGGGTACATTTGTTTAGAATGGCGGGCTCCCTTGCCTACAGCAAAACACAATCGGGTAGGGGAGTTTTGAACAACATTGCAAGTCGAATTGCTTCTGCAAGTCAAATCGTGAGGTGAATGGCAGGCCCTCCTTACTAATGCCAGTTACACAGGAGTTGGAGAAGGACCCCATTCCTACTGCCAGTCAAAGTCGGTGAGGGGAGTATCGATTACAATAGCAGACACACCCTTTCTCGATCGCTACAAATCGACGTCAATGAATATACATAGATCGGCATACGAAGTATATGCATGTTTAAAATATTGCCGACCTTCATTTACAGATTCTGCTGCTAAACGGTACGTCAATTCGACAAAGGATTCTACCATGAGACGCCATATTTAGTGGCCTAAATTGCTGGTCCTGTGATATTTTCTCGCATCTCATCCTTTCATGGGTCAGATTGAGTTAGAAACGTTGAATAGGGGGAAATTTGTGTAAGATTATCTCATATTGCATTACTTTTCGGATAAGTATGGCTACTGCTTTCGTGTAGAGTTTCATGTTTCTATCTTCCCTATAAGTGATTGAAAGTATGAATTATGCTTGTGAAATTTCCAAATTTACTTAAAATTGAGAAACAGATACAAATCTAATATATAAGGGATACATATACGACAAAAAGTCATAAGACCAAGGTTGTAGATCACTCCAAATTGAACCGAGATTCTGCCATCCGTTATGTGATAGGACTTCCCATTTATCCCACGAAATACCTCGAAACGAAGGTCTGCACTATCATGAAATTTGCCTCCATAATTCGATATTCTTTGGGGATAAAAAGTGAAACATTTAAGGATCTAGAAAGTTTTCAGTCCGTTACAGGCTAAAACGTATAATTTTGCCAAATTTAAATTTTCTTGGTCGTCTGGCAGATTATACCGAAAACTGGATTTTAGGCGAGGGGGTAAAAATTCGAAATTTCAGGAAATTAAACCAAGAAAAAGATATGCAGATGCTAATTATTACCCCCTTAAACGGGTAGCTGTACGGAAAACTTCGCTAAAATATTCAATGTACAGACACGACACACCGTCATTACGATTTTAATTATATGATAGATAAGAAGTCTGCTCCAAGTACAACACCTTTTGGGCTATGTCCTCTGGACGTAACCTGTAAAACTGACCACTCATGATATCTCCCTTATTAATCCTCCTGTCGAAGAAATACACACGAGGAAAAGTTTTAGGAACGGATTTTCATCAAGTTTGGTCGATTTCTAGTCAGACTGGTCTGATGCTCTATATATTGTGGAAGAGTAAATTCACCATTTCTGTTCCCTATAAACCCTCAGTCCATTCCAAGAATTTGAAATGGTATTGAGCTTAAAACTTACATTTGGACAGGTGGATGCTAAATATCCTCCCGAAGGTATCACCACCTTGACGAAGGCAAAATATATTTTGCCGGGTTTTTATTGGAGGCTTGCGTGGTCAAATGATCCTTAGAGATATGCCGGCGGGAGCATCTGCCCCTGGTAGGGCCACCCAAGCCGGACAGGTCTAAGGTGATGATCCAGACTAAGTGTGATACCCTGGTCCTCCAGGATGGGGGTTAAGCGTAGGGTTAACTACCCTACCTCGTAAAACAACTGTGACGGATACCTTTAGAATGAATAAAGTAGAACTGGAAAACTTGGTGACGAACCGGCGAGAAAAACGGCTAATTGATGAACTTTAGAAAGTTAGGAGTTAAACGTTGGAGAAAAAAAGCTGAGGACCGAGATGAAGGTAGGCAGGTGATAGGGGAGGCCAAGGACCTATAAGGACTGTAGCGCCGACCAGTAAGTAAGTAAGTAAGTAAGGATGCTAAATATAAAATTTGGTTCAAATATCTTCAGTAGTTTTCAAGTTATAAGAAATACGCTTTACACGCACCCGCTCTTGAGTTAAGTAGGGTGGGACTTGTACCGAAAAACGGTCCGTGAATAATATTATGCCTTATTAATCCTCGTATCGAGATGATGAACATGAGAAAAAATGGTTTAGAAATTCCTTTCCATTAAGGCAGGTAGATTTTCATTACGTTTGGTTGTGTATGTTTTGTGGGAGTGCAAAATCTCGGTTTCGGTTTCGCAAAAAACCCCAGTCAGTTCAGGGATTTAGAAACAATATTTACCTTAAAACCTACCCAAGGACAGGTGAATTCTAAATATCAAGTTTGATTGAAATATATCCAGTAGTTTTCAAGTTATAGACAAACAGACAAACAGACAGACACTAAAGCTAAAAAAATATGCAGATGGTCATTATTACACCTGAAACGGATAACTGTACAGCAATTTCGCCAAAATAGTCAATGTACAGACGGTCGTTTATTTGTATAGAAGATTATGAATTGATAAGATTGAATTCGGGACCACCGTACCTTGCCAAGGGACAAGTTAACATGTGAAGTAAATACCTTTTTCTTTAGAATTAATCGGTTCAAATATAACCGGAGGTTGTTCCGGTTAGATTAAGGGTCCGTTCGGTGAATGATGATATCCTACGTGGTATTTCGTGATCGGTGGATAACCTTAGTTAAAGAAAAATTCACGGATCAAATGAATCGACCAACGATGTTACTTGAAATCGGAGAGTAAATTTCAAGTTTTCTCTTTTCATTGTTTTTGTTATAGAAATCAATTCCGGAATGACAATTAACGTTTAACTTAACTAAATATCGATAAATTCCCGAGGTATTATTTTTTTTTGGTTGTGTCTTGAACAACTAAATATACCCTGTCCAGATTACGAACAAGAGATTAGTGTTGACGTGAGATACATAAAACAGACAAATTTTCAAAACAGTGTCATATGTAATTTTTGTTCCAGTAGTATTAACATTAACTGGTACATTGGGATGTTTTAGATAACCTAACCATATCTTTTAAAATATTTTTCTTATTGAAAATATTTAATAATTTATACTGAGGCAATCTTACCACTTAGAAGATTATCTTTTTAATTGTATAACATAACAAGAGATATGCTTGATAGGGTTCATATCGGGGCTCCTAGGTGGCCATGGCAGTCGTTGGACCTCCGCTGCATGTTCCTGGAACCATTCCCGGGCGATGTGGGAGCGATGTGGCGGCGCGTTATCATCATGAAACACTGCGGAACCGTGAGAACCGTCTGGGCGCTGGAAGGCCAAAAATGGGTGGAGATGGTCTCCGAGCAGCTCAACATACCGCGTATCATTCAAAGTCTCTTCCAGAACAACTAGGGGGCCCATTTCATACCAGGAGAATGCACCCCATACCATAACAGAGACACCAGCGCCCTCCCATCGGCATGGTGCAGTTGAAATCGTGATTCGTCCGACCATACCACGTTACGCCATTGTTCCAGTGTCCATCCCTGGTGACTGGCGACAAATGCGCGTTGTTGTGCCCGATGACGTTGGGTTAACAGTGGCACCCGTGTGCGGTGCCGGCTCCCATACCCCATAGAACCCATGTTCCTATGGATTGTCCACTGGGAGACGTGTCTAGCACGTCCTGTGTTGAATTGAGCCGTGATTTGTTGCACGGTTGCCCGTCTGTCACTGTTGACAATCCGTCTCAGATGTCGTCAGTCACGGTCATCGAGGGTGGCTGCACGGCCGGTCGTTCGTCTGTTGTGGATGGTGATACCCGCATTCAACCATTCACGATACACCCTGGACACGGTTGATCGTGTGAAGCCGAATTCCCGCACCAATTCGGAAATAGCACTTCCCATCCGTCGGGCACCGACCACCATACCCCATTCGAACGGTATCAGCTCACGACGACGTTCCATGTTACACCTGTCACATGCACAGCCATTGCTCACAAGGTCTCCTATACAATTGCCGCTGGCACAGGGGGCGTTTGGTGCGCAGACAGCACACCTGCGCATCAGTGCTCCGCTATCCCATGATATTTGCTCAGTCAGTGTATGTGTCAGCTAGGCATGCATTGTCTAAATGACCCGTGAGCTTCCCCCCCCCCCCCCGGTCTATATCTCCACGACAACCATATTGAACATTAATCGCATCTTCTTTGACATGGTATCCCTCATTCATCACTCACTACTGTTTCTATCCCACATAGGGGAGGCTCGAAATGTTGTTCTATCCCTGTTTCCCATGTTCACTAGCACATTACTAGAGTAGAACGCAGCCCGGAAGGCGGTTTCGTTGCGCAGACAGAGACAGAAGTATGAGGTGCGGTGATGCCAATGTGGCTACTCATAACAGCATGTATGTGTAAACATTTTTTCATCCAGTTATATCTTTAATTCCAAAGCGATGACCTATAAATTTTTTGGTCTTAAAAGTTTCCTGAAAATTCAAATTAATGTTTAACATCAAACCCCGCGAAAGTGTTGAGGAAAATTTTCGAGATATTAAGGAAGGTAAGTATAAGGTGAGAGAAATTAAAGGCGTAGGGCAGAGAGCATAACAACATGAATGTGTAAACATTTTTTCATCCAGTTATATCTTGAATTCCAAAGCGATGACCTATATGTTTTGTGAGCTTAAAAGTTTCGTGAAAGTCCAAATTAATTTTTAACATCAAACCCTGCGAATGTGTTGAGGAAAAGTTTCGAGATATTAAGGAAGGTAAATGGATGGTCCAGTTTCAATGCCGTAGGATATTTTTATACATATCAAATATTGTTGTACGTAGAACATTTTTATTGAAATCATCGAGGACCGTCACTGGCTTCTTCCTCTAAGGGTTCTTCTCTGGCGACCTGAACACCGCATTATTTTTATTTCCGAAGCTTGTTTTATCCTCTGTACTGTTTGCAGGCCGATACCACACTAGAGTGCTGTCTTCTTTTGAAGCGCGGCAACATGGCGTTCCTCACCTTATCCGCCTATGAACGCCTGCTGCTGCATGCTTACCAAATACAAATACACTTTAAATACTATTTCCCTCGCCTGTCGACGGAATACTTGTTTTTTTGCTCTTCCTGGATCTATCGTACACATGCAAATAGTTCCCTAAATTCGTTGATTATGACATTTACAAATAAAACTCTAAACATTCACTCGTGACCCGCACAAACAGGCACTTCTTACTGAAATTATTCTATTGGCTCAGCGGAAAACACGTCATACTACAAAGCGCGCGAATGTTACTGCGCAACCCTCTTCAAACCGCCTTCCGGGCTGCGTTCTACTTTAATTACTAACAACGAAACTACTCCCCACGAAATACTTATCAGAAATAAAAATTTGGTTCGTCTGGAAAATGTATCTATTTTAATTTTAAGTTAATATGGCAAATCAAATTCCATATTATTACATGCATTATTTACAGCATTCATGTATTAAACAAAGAAAATCCTACATTATGTCATCACTGTTATACTGTATCGTGCTAAGGAATTAAATGACATCAACTCGTCTGTTTGGTGGTCACTTTTCCTTCCACGGGAAACTCATGGTAGAGTTCTACTCGTTCATCCTCTCGGTGTTGGAGACGAGATTATCAGCCTTCAAACCTGGTCTGTGACAGTCCATCATGCTGATTGGCTCATTCAACTGCTACAAACCTTGAACTAATCCAATTGTTATCAGGTCCAGCACTCGTCACACGTTTATTTTTGGCTACAACGACACATACACCGAATTTAACACAGGAATTTCCCTTTTGGAGGCAGGTCACTAGTCAAGGGCGGCGGCACGCACTAACATGAATGAGTGGGGTGACACAAAAGTCTTGAGAAATACTTACTCCGAATAGCGGAATTGTCCCTGTCAACTCTATTCTACCGCCGAATTTTACTGCTCTGAATAGGATACCACTAATTGGCTGATAGCGGGTCGTAATTTTATGCCGGGCATTGTTCATAACCAACTCTCGCTATTTATTTATTTATTCGAATTTTTCTACCAGCCTGCTTAATTATGCCCGGCACTGAGGCCTTTGCCTCACACAGTTCATAAGACGCACTTCCGGATTATAAAGTTTACGATCGCGATGGTCAATCTTCGTGTTTTGTTAGTTGTCCAGCGACTGCAGGGTATGGGCCAGGGGCCGGCCTCATATTGTCAACTCGTAGGTCCTAGGAGTTGGAATCTCTTCCACGCTGAATTAAGGAAATCGGCTCCGTTATAAATGGAGTTCTAGAGATTTAAAGGATGCTTGCCTGGCCACGTATAACACTACTTTACACAGACGAGTTACACGATTCCGTTGTTTCACCGACCTTGTGGCCTTATTCCGATCATTATTTTCGATCAGTCTTTTGTGGGGTAACAGCCAGTCTGGTGGGCATGATCATTAAGGTCCAATGTCATCACCGTGGTTAGCCTGTTCGAGTCCTGTTGGTGGAACAAATTTCGCCATTAGAATGTTGGTCAGCAGGGTAGGAGAGGTGTTGGTATTCAATTTCTAATCACTAGATTGCATGCCGAAAGCCTGGGTTAATTCTAAACATCTTCGCAGGGTTCATAAAGAGCTACAGCATTTGAGATGCTGTTGGTGATGGTTCGTCCATCGGCTGGGGACGTTATACCATGACTAGACCCCTTGGTATTAATCGACAGGAGTAGGCTATGTGGTATATCTAGGATACAGTGAGCATAAAAAGAAATTTAAACACAATATAGTTGCTGATATATAGACACTGTTGTCGTTAGGCTTGGTGACTTTTAAAATTAAGAACTTTTATTGTGTGTGCTAGACATGTTAGGTGACGGAAAAGATGAGAATAAGGTACAGTTACATTAGACTAACCAAAGAAGAATTCTTGGTTTTGTGAGGATGTGCTGTTCAGAGATTTCAACACTCCAAATACCTATTTGTATGAATGGGTACTCAGCAAAATCCGAGAAAACAACTGACGTTTATGCACATCGCTAGCGTTAAAGGAAAGATTACGATAAACTACTTAATCCCGTAAACTTCTCTCATAATCGACATTCAGAGTATATAGGAATCACTTTTGCGTCTTTGTCATTCAGGCAGCACTGTTTTTTTTCAAGGTGCTTTAATTCGCACCGACACAGATAGGTCTTACGGCGACGATGGGACAGGAAAGGGCTAGGAATAGGATGTAAGCGGCCCTGGCCTTAATTAAGGTACAGCCTGGTGTAAAAATGGGAAACCACGGAAAACCATCTTCAGGACAGACGACAGTGGGGTTCGAACCAACTATCTCCCGAATACTGGATAATGGGCGAATTTAAGCGACCGCAGCTATCGAGCTCGGTGACAGCACTGAATTAACAACTCAGCTCCAGAGTCAACCATCTGTAGGAAGTAGTAGGAAGCAATTGAGGTGCAGGTGCAACTACACTGCATTCTGCTACTCTATCGCTCATGCACTCTACAGGTGAATATTTTGCTTTGTTGCATGAGGGCAATCACTGGCATTATTTGATCAACTCCCATCAAGAGGCTACGTATTCTAATATCGCACCTCAAGACGTTACAAGTATAGCATCCAATGCACTTCTGAGGAAGACTGAATCACAGAAAAACACAAACAGAGTTATATATGATTTACCAATAATGTGCTTGAATTCACGGAAACCATCACCATGAGCTCTTCTGCAGTCTTCTAAAATATTCATTGTCACTACCAAATGGTGAGAGAGCTGGAATGAACGCCCTCCACACGATGTGTGATTCCTTGTTCATCTGCACGGGTGGCCCTAACTGAATCGAACAAGAACTGGTCATGGTCGTTATGGTTATGTGATGAAGAAATATGATAGTGCTCTTTGCGATTGCAGTGAAGAAGCACAATTAAAATACACTGTAAAACAAGGTGTTTGAAGATAGACTGGAAGCCGTTCATAAAGTGACAAAGTGACATCAAATGCCCTGGACTTTAATATCTAATTTAATCATTTGCTTTATATATGTAGTGTATAGTGTATTTTGTGCTTGTGTGTAAGTCATATGATGGAAATAATATAAAGAATAATAATAAATCGGAGTGAGGATAAATAACTGCATAAATCGTCGTCATTACACCTATGCACTCTTCACTTTCTGTAGAATAACCTCTACATTCCTTTTAAATTAAATTTATTTGAAGTCATTCTATTAATGGAAGACTGTGGTAATTATCACTCATAAGAAACATAAATAAATTTATATTATATTAAATATATGAGAACATGGATGTAAGTCATCTCACATGCGGAAGAATATTTGGTTAATCAAACCTTCATCTTCCAGACCAGGTAGTAAAGGTGTGGATTCGATTCCCCGTCAGATAATGGTTAGAAAAATGTGCGAATATTGAAAGACAGTTAGAGTAAATCTGTTGCTCAGGGAGCATTTTGAACTCTAGTAAAAGTATCCTCAGCATCAACATTAATTTGTGATTTAGAATTATGATTACTGAGTTAGGTGGTAGAGTGTCGTGGTCCACATCCGAAGATCGCTCGATCAAACCCAGCATAGGCAGTTAGATTTAGAAGGGCGGAAGAAAGTCCTGTCGTACGGTCTCGGAATGTAAAAGATCTTTGGTGATACATTCTGTATTTACCTGACAAAATTAATTAAACTAAGTCATAGATCGTCCAACAGAGACCTGGTTTACTCTGCTATCGTGTAGAGTAAAACAGAACATCGAAATTGACGCAAAGGCAACCTAAATGCCTGCACACGATAGTTGATGCATACGTTTGTTATGTACTGTGATTAGAATGCGTTTTATTTAGCTGCAATACCTAATTATACTATGTCTGTCTGTTAGGTCATCAGCCCAGAGGCTGGTTGGATCCTCAAATAGCACCACCAAAGTTTATGCGGTTATAAGGAAACCCCAAAAACCAATGGCAGCACCAAAATGAGGCGTACTAGGCAAGATGAGGAGTGAGGTAGTTTGCCGTTGCTTTCCTCACTGGGTCAGAAAGTACTATTGCAGCACGACTGACCCTATGAGCAACACCTTTCATAACACTCAAAAGCACTAGTCATGCTCTGAATGTCATTACTCAGCACTACCCATACCCCAGCAACTTCCATATTGTCACAGCCATGGATGTTGACTGGGACTCCGGTGGAAGCTACACTTTACTCTGGCCTATGCCAAGAGATTGATGCAAAAGTACTGTATCCATCAAGAAATGACAGCAGGCAAAATTATACTATAATTCGGAATATTTTTAAACTATGGGTGTGGATGAAACGCCCTGTCGGACCTTTAAAAATGGCTGCATGTGAAAACATGGTATCACCATGAGCTCTAATAGTTATAGTATCTACTCACACCAACATCTCATTCTCAGTTTTAAGGCTATTTCTAGGCCATTGTTTTGGTAGGGTCCCCCTTAGACGTACTTGGTCCTAAGGGACCAAAATTCTACAGTGTTCTCGGAACTCTTGTGACTAAATAATAGATAGGTGTGTCTCACATATCACTGGTTATGCAAGTGCTGCTCAATTCATATTGATCTCCCTGGGGTGCGGTGTTAATAAATCATGACCTGACAACTATAATTTATATGGCAGGTGACCCGCTAGCTCTAAGCCTTGCATGTCTAGTGCCATCAATTACAGTTTATTGAATAATCATTCTGTGACTTCACATTTAACCCTAGCACATTAAGCAATTTTTCTACTTCGTACGTCTGAACGAGCAATTTTGTCTTCACTTGAACATCTTACAGCATATCTAAAATGTCTGGACAATTAGTGAACCAGTGTACGTGGTCGGGAACGATTGTGGTTTGTTAGTTCACATGCTGATGAGTGGCCACCAGAGATTGCAGGTATTTCTAGTTTACACCCATAGGTGTCCTGCGAGTCCGGATGTGATGATGATGCTGATGATAGTGAGGTAGGGAGAGGGTGAAAGACTATATCGGTACATAGCCTAATCCTATCGAATAACACCAAGGGGTCCAGTCATGTTTAACGTCCCCAGCCGACGGACGAATCACCATCAACAGCGACTCAAATGCTGTAGCTCCTCATCAACACTGCAGAGAGGTTTACAAATAACCCAGGCTTTCGGCACGCAATCTAGTGATTAGAAATTGAATATCACCACTTCTCCTATCCTGCCGGCCAAGATTCTAATGGCGGTGAAACAAATGAATCATGTAACTCGTCTGTGTAAAGTGGTGTTATACGTGGCCAGGCAATCTCACTATTGCTAAATTACACAACCACTGTTCATAAATAAAGCCGGCCCCGCGGTATAGGGGTAGCGTACCTGTCTCTTACCCGGAGGGCACGAGTTCGATTCCCGGCAAGGTCAGGGATTTTTTACTTGGATCTGAGGACTGGTTCGAGGTCCACTCAGCCTACGTGATTACAATTGAGGAGCTATCTGACGCTGAGATGGCGGCCCCGGTCTAGAAAGCCACGAATAACGGCCGAGAGGATCCGTCGTGCTGGCCACACGACACCTCGTAATCTGCAGGCCTTCGGGCTGAGCAGCGGTCGCTTGGTAGTCCATGGCCCTTCGGGGCTGTTTTCCGCCATGGTGGGGGGGGGGGTACATAAAAAAACTATAATTTTGTCCGTAAACAAAAATTTCGCTTTGTATTTCATTTTAAAATGTTGGATTAGGTATACAATTGTCGAAACTAAGCTCAGTTCAGGTCTTGTCTGTCTATCTACTGCTGTTATTACTACTAATCCTGTTACTGGTTTTACGTCCCACTAACTACTTTGACCGTTTTATGAGATGCTGAGGTGCCAGAATTTTGTCCCGCAGGAGTTCCTCCAGATGCCTGTAAATCTACCGACACGAGGCTGGCGTATTTGAGCACCTTCAAATAACACCGGACTGAGCCAGGATCGAAGCTGCCAACTTGGAGCCAGAATGCCAGCGCTCTATCGTCTAAGCTACTTAGCTCGTCTACCCGTCTGCCTGTTTGTTTATTTGTTTGTATTGAAATCACGGAAAAAGTAGCTCAACAGAATTCTTCTTCATCATCATCATCTGTTTACCCTCCAGGTTCGGCTTTTCCCTCGGACTCAGCGAGGGATCCCACCTCTACCGCCTCAAGGGCAGTGTCCTGGAGCTTCAGACTGGTCGGGGGATACAACTGGGGAGAATGACCAGTACCGCGCCCAGGCGGCTTCACCTGCTATGCTAAACAGGGGCCTTGTGTAGGGATGGGAAGATTGGAAGGGATAGGCAAGGAAGAGGGAAGGAAGCGGCCGTGGCCTTAAGTTAGGTACCATCCCGGCATTCGCCTGGAGGAGAAGTGGGAAACCACGGAAAACCACTTCCAGGATGGCTGAGGTGGGAATCGAACCCACCTCTACTCAGTTGACCTCCGGAGGCTGAGTGGACCCCGTTCCAGCCCTCGTACCACTTTTCAAATTTCATGGCAGAGCCGGGAATCGAACCCGGACCTCCGGGGTTGGCAGCTAATCACGCTAACCACTACACCACAGAGGCGGACCCTAATAATAATAATAATAATAATAATAATAATAATAATAATAATAATAATAATAATAATATTATAATAATTATAATTTCGTGTGGCTATTTCCAGCCGAGTGCAGCACTTGTAAGGCAGACCCTCCGATGAGGGTGGGCGGCATCTGCCATGTGTAGGTAACTGCGTGTTATTGTGGTGGAGGATAGTGTTGTGTGTGTTGCAGGGATGTTGGGGACAGCACAAACACCCAGCCCCCGGGCCATTGGAATTAACCAATGAAGGTTAAAATCCCCGACCCGGCCGGGAATCGAACTCGGGACCCTTTGAACCGAAGGCCAGTACGGCTGACCATTCAGCCAACGAGTCGGACATAATAATAATAATAATAATAATAATAATAATAATAATAATAATAATAATAATTACCATCATCATCGTCATAATCATTTCCTTCTACCGCATTTTGTGCTTCTATGGCGGTTGGTAGTGTAGTATATTGTCTGAATATGAAGAGGGAAGTGTTGGGTCATCCACAAACACCCAATCCCTAGCCAAAATAATTGAAAAATGAAATGGCGCATGGCTTTTAGTGCCGGGATTATCCGAGGACAAGTTCGGCTCGCCAGATGCAAGTCTTTCGATTTGACACCCGTAGGCGATCTGCGTGTCGGGATGAGGATGAAATGATGATGAAGACGACACATACACCCAGTCCCCGTGCCAGCAAAATTAACTTTTTATGGTTAAAATTCCCGACCCTGTCGTGAATCGAACCCGGGATTCCTATCACCAACGGCCAGCACGCTAATCATTTAGCCATGGAGCCCGACTATGTTTGAACAATTAATCAGACGCGATTAAAATCCCCGACCCTGCCGAGAATCCAACCCGGAACCCACTGAACCGAAGGCCACAACGCTGACCATTCACCTAAGGAGTCGGATAATAATAATAATAATAATAATAATAATAATAATAATAATAGTAATAATAATTTCAATTTTACGTTTCATTAACTATTTTCAAGGTTTACGGAGATGCCAAGGTGCCGGAATTATCGAATGTCTTTCTTTTATGTGCCGGTAAGAATCGAGACTGTCGTATTTGAGCACCTTCGAATACAACCAGACTGGGCCGGGACAGAACCTACGAACTTGAATTCGGAAGGCCGGACTGTTGATAAGTGTATTGAGGGAGTAATCCCAGCAGATGGACAGTATACGTCAACATCAGAGAATGAAAATAAATTACTCACTTGTTGAGAGTTTACGTACACGACAAATTCCAGAATCCTTACAAGATAAGTTAGTGTGTCATAAAATCAATAGCCTTACTATTGCTTTCTTGTCAGACGATTTAAAGTGATGTGAGATACAATTCTATGTTCAGTTAAAATCTCAAGCTCAACTTGACACATGCATGGCAGAGTCGTTAACCTCAGTGTGGTGTGTTATCTCTGTAATTGGGGTCAAAGTTGTCTGGATTAAAATAAATAACGTGAACTGCACTCATATGTGTAAAGTAGGGATAATAAGGAAATATTATTCAAGTGTGGACTACCGTGTTTATAACAGCATTAAGACGTATTATGTTATGTTCCCAAGCTGTCTACTCTAGTAGTGTCAACATAGGCGTCAATTTGGCGCAGTAAACACCATCAGTGCCGGGCTGAATGGCTAAGACAGTTGAGGCGCTGGCCTTCTGACCCCAACTTGGCAGTTCGATACTGGCTCAGTCCGGTGGTATTTGAAGGTGCTCAAATACGTCAGTCTCGTGTCGGTAGATTTACTTGCACGTAAAAGAACTATTTCGGGACAAAATTCCAGCACATCGGCGTCTCCAAAAACCGTAAAAGTAGGCTCGTTAGTGGGATGTTTTCTTTTGAAGTTGCTTAACGTCGCACCGACACAGACAGGTCTTATTGCGACGATGGGAAAGGGAGGAGCTAGGAGTGGGAAGGAAGCGGCCGTGGCCTTAATTAGGTACAGCCCCGGCATTTGCCTGGTGTAAAAATGGAAAACCAAGGAAAACCATCTTCAGGGCTGCCGACAGTGGAGTTCGAACCCACTATCTCCCGAATACTGGATACTGGCCGCAATTAAGCGACTGCAGCTATTGAACTCGGTTTAGTGGGACGTAAAGCGAATAACATTATTATTTAAGACCATCAGTCAGATAGTGAATAACAACGAAGTAAGGAGTGCGATAACGTGTTCTTGATGTGGAACTGGCCCCTAGATCCAATATGAGGTTCTAGGACATCTCGTACCACTTGACCGGCTGATTATCTGCGAAATGTCAGCTAATGACTTTCAAATATTTAGGAGAGGACATCCCGTACCACTTGAAAGAGTAATGTATTCATTTGTGTATCCATTGTCCACTACTGGCGCAGCCTCCGCACGGTGTGACCACTACTGATGTCCAGGTCAACCTTCCGTCGGGCGCAACTGATCTGATTGGCACACGTGTTAATTTTTATCTCGTATTCGTCATTCGCGGAGACCTAGCAACTTCCACCTTTCAGTAGTTTCCTGTTTCCGCATGGCCTTGAAGCCCATATCGGCCAGTTCAGCAGAATCCTTTATTTTACTTAGGTGATAATGAAATAATGCAGTAGTTTATATACGCTCATCAGGCAAGCATGTTTCTATTGTACTTTTTTGTTTCAAGATTTATACTTCAAAAAATCGATTTTCTTATTATAACATTTACGTAAACATAAGTGATATTGATAAGTATAGTTCAAAGGGCAATTATTAAAATTATTTATTTATTGATTTATTTATTGATCTGAAAGTACACAGGTTTTACACCCAATTAAGTACCTTCTTGATATTCATTAACAATCTGTATCTATGAAGTTAAAGTTTAACAAAAACAAAGTTAAAAATCAACAAAAAAAGAAAAGGAACAAAATTAACATTATATTTGATACCATTTACAATTTATAGGAAATGAAAAATGCACTACGATATCACACGGCAATACAAAGCAAAAGACAATACAAAAAAAACAACACGAATGAGTACACTGGGAAATATGGTGAGTACCAGAAAGAAGGAATTATTAAAAATTTACAAATTGTAAAGGCAGGCTTCTAGTTTCTTATTCAATTCATTATCCGATTCGGTGAATACAGTATATCGACTTCTTTGGTTATAGTGTTATAAAGCGTTGTCATTTTTACAAAAGGTGAATTTGACTGATGCAAAGTTTTTGACCTTTGAACATAAAATAATTGGTGCTGACGTGATCTTGTCTGCGGAACATGGAATGAAATCGTTTTAACAGATCCATAGAATCAAATCGTCCTATTACAATTTTTCTTAGTATTTGTATAGAAATTAGGGACCGTCTGATTTTCAATGAAGGAAATAGAAATACATTCCTTAATAACTGGGTTGATGTGTCGAAAGGGCAAAAAGTTTTAAAAGTTTTGAAATAGAGATAACGTAGGAACTTGTTTTGTACAATTTCCATAGCATTCACTTGTTGCTTTGTATACGGGCTCCAAATTATTACAGAATATTCCAGTATGCTCCGTACTATGGTAATGTATAATTTATTCAGTACAGACGGCTGGGTAAATGGTCTCGAAGTTCTTATCAGAAATCCTAGCATTCGGTTAGCATTCTTTGTTATTGTATTAATATGTCTGTCAGGCGCTTGACGCCCGCTGGTGTGGAAATGGAATTCCAGTTTGACATCAAGTGGCACGGATCGTGCTGCCATAAATAGTTGATGATTACGGGAAAACCGTTCGCAGGTAGGTAACGACCTATGTGGTACGAAATGTCCTCAAATATCAAGTCGCGCAGAATGTCCGTGGTACGAAATGTCCGGACACCCCAATATGAAAAGCCTCTCTTGTCGTCCGTGACCCACAGAACGTTATTTCGGGATTGTGACTATTACTACTCACTAATTTAAAAATATGACTTTGAATTAAAATGAAACACAATGTTAAAATATTCATGAAATAAAATACTCCATAGTCGGACTATGTACTCACACTTAGTACTTACCTGATTACTTACCGAGCGAATTGGCCATGCGGTTAGGAACGCGCAGCTGTGAGCTCGCATCTGGGAGATTGTGGGTTCGAACCCCACTGTCGGCAGCCCTGAAGATGGTTTTCCGTCGTTTTCCATTTTCACACCAGGCAAATGCTGGGGCTGTACCTTAAGAAGGCCACGGCCGCTTCTTTCCCATTCCTAGGCCTTTCTTGTCCCATCGTCGATAAAAGACCTATCTGTGTCTGTGCGACGTAAAGCAAATAGGAAAAAAACCCTGATTACTTACACATACAATTGTTGATGGGCGCCAGCTACAAGTAGATGTATCGATAATAGAATGAGAGTCTTGAATATCTCTAGGGTGTGAGGTAATAAGCTTACTTTGACAGCATAACATATAGGTTATGGGAAAAGGAGATTCGTGTTCTGTTTTCCCATTAAAATGTGAGGATATCTGATCTACTGTTGAAATGAAACAATTAATTTATTTCCTACTAAACAAAATAAATTCTTTAAATGCTGATTTTAACGAGTGAGATTTACTGCGATAATTCAAAAGATAATATAAAATTCTTACATTATAATTGAAGGAAACTGTAGGCATTAAATTTAAAATCCTCTTGACCGGACATTTAAAATTTGTACAAGAAATTTATCCCTTACTGGTTCACTTAATCGTAACTTGAACAATTTGAGTGTTATAACGACGTATTCCTTTGAGTTGGTATCAGCTGTAGGTATCTCAAGCCTACTTTGGTGATGTATCCTTTTAGTTTCACAAACGAGGTATAGCATGGCTTGAAATTATATTCACACTTCACAATCAAATTTACAAGTAATTCACTGATAATTGTTAGTCTGCATTACGACGACTCAGTATTCGGCTGTCACCGAACTGACACAAGAACTCAACCGAACAGATACACGGAACACATTCCGAACATACAGTATAATCCATTTGGCCACTGACGATTACGTATCCATATCACTATTCCCATTCGTCTCCTTCCAATTGACTCCAATTGACTTCATGGGAAGTGTCTCCATTCATCTCCTTCCAACCAACTGCTTCCAACCAACTGAACTATCCAACTGACTGCCGCTATAGGATACAGACCCTATACATAGCCATTAGTTGTCATATGGTATAACACCCACGTCAGAGCCCAAAACAGATGTGATGTCACTCCCGCCCAGCTACAAATGTTACATACTGTATTGAAATAGCCTCGAGCGAACTAGAAGTTCCCTAAATATGATCTCGTCGCTAAATGCATACAATGACAGAGCGATGACTCGACAGTTACTGCAACAGTATGACACCATATGTTGCAATGTCAAAAGGTTTCACAAAACATATCCATATCGGATATTAGGCAGTTAGTCTCACTCTACGCGATTTTAATCACAAACTGAGAGCCCACAGGAGTCCTTATTTAGTCGCCTCTTACGGCAGACAGGGGATACCGCAAGAGCTTGCACGAACTCGGCAACTTTTACGCGCTGTGGTAAAACCAAACACACGAATTTGGCGACTGTCCCAAAACCCTCCCCTGAGCAAACGCACGAACTCGGTAACTTAGGGGAGGCTATGGCGCATGGGTGACCAATTCGACCCACCTTCGGTACACGTGCAGGGCATGGCCAAGAGTATAACAATTGCAAGTAGTAAAGCCCAATTCTCAGCCGTTTCCGAGAAATTAATAAATAAAACATTTCAGTGCGCTTATGTGCAAGCTATATTTGCAAAAAAAAAAAAAAAAAAAAAAAAAAAAAAAAAAAAAAAAAAAACAAAAAAAAAAAAAAACACAACGAGCTCCTTGTGCAGCGACAAGCGCTCCGCTTCGTAAGTACGGGATTGCTGGATCGAATCCCGTCGATGAACGTTTTTCTTTAAAATCAATATTTCACATCTCTCACACAAGATGTCACAATAATCATTGTTTCCGCTGCTTCTATGACCAACTAATTTCTTCTATTCTAACTCCCTGTTTAGGATATCACAACCACTTTCGATTCCTGGCGGTCTTTTGCATTATGGATGAATCGGGAACGGTGTTTCTTCATTAGTTGGTTTATGGAACGTTGTGTCAATGTTTAAGGAATCCTACCTGAACACCGTCTGCCTTCAGATTAGTGTCTCTCGTCAGTGATGTTTGTCGTAAGTTCCTGTTGCATTTTGACTGCATTGTTTGGTGGTTGGGAACACGTAATGACTTCCTCTGGGCATTATCCCACTTGAGCTCCTGCTGTGGGACGGGGGTTAAGGTAGGGTGGACTGGAACTCGGCAACTGTAAGTAGCAAACGATAAGGTTGGAGGATAGGGTCAGTTAATTCCACGCAAGAACTCGGCAACTTTCGCCTCTGGTAGCAGAAGCAAGGGAGTGGGGTCATCTAAGGCCGATTCCTTGAGTTATTGCAATGCATGTAGGAGACAATAACGTTCCAGGCGATACTAGGTCCCTGCTGCCAAAACACCTTTGCTTGCCCCCCCCCTCCCCCCACCCAGGTCAATGGTACGTCACTAGCAGGACCTAACTGATCCAGGCCAATGGTCTTGTTACTAGTCGGATCGAACCAATACAGACAGTGTATTGTCACTAGCCGGTCCTAAGTTCCTAAGTTGGTAGCTTCATGTAGCGAGCGCGGTGTGACTTCGTGTGAGGCACGCCATGTGATTTTATGCGTTGATATTCTGTTTGTGCACTTTGGTGAATGAGTAGCTCTGAATTCTGTTGAATGTTTTTCCATACCTTCAGAAGTGCTTCTGATCTTCTTAGGGATGGAGGTGTAATATCGCTAGTAACAGGTGGCCATAGTGTGTTCATTCTGCGAATACATCCCGTGATTATTCGTTTAGCTTGGTTGAGTTGTACATCTATTTTCTTAGTGTGAGCACTAGTGACCTAGGTTGGACAGCAGTATTCAGCAAGATAATATGATAGGGCTAAGGCTGTATATCGTAGGACGTGTATATTAGTTCCCCATTTTGTACCAGCAGGAGCCTTAGGTTAGGTTACAGTAAAACAATGAATAACCTTGTGCGCAGCCAATTAGATTATTAAGCTTTCCTTACTTATGTCTTTCTTTGGAACTTCACAATTAGTGATAAGTGCTGTGAAAACACTAAAAAAGGACATTAAAGAGTTTACTTCAATCAATAAGGCGACTCCCAAGAGTGTCGGCTCTTGGAATGGCTAAGGCTTCGCATTCACAGAGTATAGAGCAGTTTCTTGTGCTTCGTGTCATCTACAAGAGGTACCGGTACTCACAGTAACTTCAAAGTTCTATTGATGTCCCTTTAGTCTGCAATGACCAGTGAACGGATCCTGTGTCCATTTCAGATTTCTTCTGCTCATATGAAATAGTTTATTAGTCCTGATTGCATTTGGCTCATTTATATGAGTTCTTGGCCGGTCACGCGGAGGCCCCGGGTTCGAATTCAGGCCAGGTCAGGGATTATTGCATGAATATGAGGGCTGGTTCGAGCTTCACTCAGCCCACGTGATAACAATTAAGGAGCTATCTAACGGTGAGATAGCGGCCCCGGTCTAGAAAGCCAAGAATAACGGCCGAGAGGATACGTCGTGCCGACTATAGGGCACCACGTAATCTGCAGGCCTTCGGGCTGAGCAGCGGTCGCTTGGTAGGCCATGGTCCTTTGGGGCTGTTGCACCATGAGTTTTTTTAATATGACTGTTCATAATTCAATAATTAACCTTTGGCCCAGAGAAAGTCCAAATTGAGGTTCAGGTCCTATGAACAAGCTCCGAGAGACCTCCTTGATCAGTCTGTCAGCATTTTATTTGCTCTTTTGTCCCGATACCCACATAATGTAACTGAATTTTTTTCACCAGTTCCGTGAGTGCATCTAGGCATATGGGGGAGTCTGTAGTTATTAAGTCCTTGGAAAAGGAACAATCCTAACGTTCAATTCGTATAGAGTCGTAAGAATTTTATACTCTTTGTAACAGAACCGATGTTAAATTAAGTGGCAAATTGAGAATAAGAAACATTTAGAAACTTCCCTCTGAAGGAAGTAAGATTCATTAAAACAATCTTGGTTTTTGACCTCATTAGACTGTGATATATTAACTGCTGCTAGTACAAAATTGATCTAATCTTGCTTTGATGAACGTATCCGAATAAGATATTTAAGTGTATGTATATACAGAATGTTTCAGAGATACATGGCATAATTTCAGAGTTAGATTCTTGAAATATAGAGAAGGAGAAAGTCGGAAACGTACTTTTTGAGACATCAGACTCTGTCAAGGACCTCAGGTGTTTTGGGCTATTTTGCATGTACTGATGTAGGTCGGTCATTACCTTACAGGACCTGTTCAAAATTGTCATACTACAGGCTTATATGGTCGACGTCGCATGGAGTTACAAACACACTCGGATATGTCCCATACTGTTTGAGAGGATTTTGCAGTTCTGCTGTGAAGTGTTGTTTCATCCTCCACAGCAGTTGCGTACAACAAAAACTTGGCTTACACCCATACAAAGAAGTCCAACGGGTTTAGACCAGGTGATCGTGTAGTCCGGACTCGTGTTCATATATACATCTCTCCTTCTCTGTATGTGAGGAATGCAACCCTGAAATTATGACGTGTATTATTGAAACACTCTGTATATCCCTTAGTCCCGTTCCGTGATGTGAGATCGGGGATGCCGTGAGATGAAATGATGTACGGCATGCTATTACGGTCGGAAGCCTTTCTCGACGAAACTTCAGTTGAGGAGCTAATGAAGATGAAGTTAATGATTGTGAATTGGGTAAGGAGTGGAAGGAATTGGCTGTGGCCTATGAATAGGAACTGTCCCAGCATTTGTCTGGAACTGAACATGGGAGAAAAGAATCGGCCTAAGCGATTTACACTGTGCAATAATTGAAAAAATCAGACGAAGTAGAAATATCACACATATTTACAAATCCCCTGATAGTTATACCTATGTAGATTTGATTAGTAAATAATAATAATAATAATAATAATAATACTATTTGCTTTACATCCCACTAACTACTTTTACGGTTTTTGGAGACACAGAGGTGCCGAAATTTAGTCCCGCAGAAGTTCTTTTACGTGCCAGTAAATCTACCAACACGAGGCTGACGTATTTGAGCACCTTCAAATACCACCGGACTGAACCAGAATCGAACCTGCCAAGTTGGGGCCAGAAGGCCAGCGCCTCAACCGTCTTAGCTACTCAGCCCGGTGATTTGATTAGTACTTTCACAGTTGGAAGTGTCTGACTCGGCATATTTACCTGGTATTAAACTGTTTCCATGTATGTACTGTAGGTATGCTTAATATATCACTGGATCCTATCATTTCAGGTGCTCATTATGAGTATCATTGACAAAAAAAAAAAACCTCCATTATTGAGCGTGGAGGGTGGAAATGTTTACCGTATGGAAAAACACTCATAAACTAACGATGACAAATCGAATATTAACGCGCCGTATGTCAAGAACAGATTGCTGTGAGAATAATGGATACACCTATCACATTGTTCATTCATCTCAGCCAAGTGTGTGTCCACACAGAGCTGAAACTTTCTAGGCATCAGAAAGAAAGAATCAATAAAAGAAACACATTTGAAACAGCTTACTGCTTATTTCATGGTACATGCCATAGTAACAAAAAACCATACCTTTGTATCTGCTTCTTTGGAATCTAAGTTTTAGGAAATGATCATAGAAACGTATAAATATATTTGTAAATTAATGAACCGATAGTCACAGAACTAGTTAAAAGGAGTGTAAGTTAACTATTCTACATCACTTGTTTTCTTATATTCAGTGTGAGGTTCTCGGTTATTCTGAAATCTTTAATGTAATACTTTTGCACGAAACGCATAGCCGGAATTATTTGGACGTGTCCAAGTCGTCAGAGAAGTGTGAACGCAAAACTTCGATGTGCGTTTGGCTCTCCTTCGGCAGATCACTGTAAAACCATAAGCGACCGCACACACTGCACTCCAGCCCGAACTCATAGGTGAACATGATCTTAATCCCTTACATTATTTGTAAAATTGTGTTTTCTTTTTGATAAAATGGAACATTTATTAAATTGCAGAGACAATGTCAACAATAAAAGTAAATTTTACATTCTTAACAATGAAATATAAGGCGTGATGAAGTCATTGCTTTAAAATTTCGGAGTAGGCTATGCTCGTGATATTGTTTAAAGGACTATTTTCAACTCAGATGTGAAACAAATAAACACCAAATATTTTTAATGGTAAACAGTCGACAAGAAAGACCTTATGACACTACTGTAGAATAAAAGGGACATTGTTTATGTGCTTGTGGTGGTGGTGTAGTCTAACGTTTACAGTGCGTTCCCGGGCAGGGTACGGAGGGCCACTTAGATGGTAACGCCGTTTCTTAGCCCAGGGAGTTTTGTATCGGTGATGTAATTTTCGTTGCTTGAAAATTTTTGGAAAACATTCTATCTGATTATATTTGACGCGTTTGTGAAATTACTAACTGGTTTGATAGAAGCTCCACTTGTAGGATTCAGATATTTTAGATTCCGAAAGTCAAATGGTCTGTATTGCTATTGACCTATCGAAGGCTTTTGATAGGGTATATCATGAGAAATTACTGACGGAAATTAGGGCCATTGGACTAGACCAAAGAGTGGAGCTACTTTTCTACCAAAATATAGAACTCAGAGAATTAGATCAAGTGAAGCGTTACCTGATCCCGCAATTATTAAGAAGGGGTTCTCGTAGGGCAGTAATATTAGACCTTTATGTTTTCTTATATATAAATAAGTAAAGAACTGGAATCACAGATAAGGCTATTTTCAGAAGATGTCATACTGTATAGAGTAGCCTAGTAAATGAGTTTCAGGATTGTGAGCGACTGCAGGGAGATTGACAGCAGACAATGGTATGAATGTAAATGGGATGAAAAGTCAAGTTGCATGTTTCACCAAGATGAAAAGTCCTCTCACTTTTAATTATTGTGTGATAGTACCTCATGGGGAACACTGTAAGTACCTAGGTGTTAATATAAGGAATGGTCTTGTTCTTCATTGGGGTAATCATATTGACGAAGTTGTTAAGAAAGGTTATCGATCTCTTCACATGGTTATGAGATTATTTAGGGGTTGTAGTAAGGATTTAAAGGAGAGGGCGTATACGTCTCTGGTAAGACTGAAGTTAGAGTATGCCTTCTCACTAAAACTACTTGATACGCGAACTGGAAAAATTCAAAGGAAAGCAGCACGATATTTTCTGAGTGATTTCCGACAAAGGAGTAGTGTTACGAAACTGTTGCCAACTTTGGGTTGGGAAGACATAGGAGTAAGGAGACGAGATGCTCGACAAAGTGGTATATTTCAAGCTGTCAGTGGGGAGATGGCTTGGAATGAGATAAGCAGACGAATACGGTTGAGCGGAACTTTTAAAAGTAGGAAAGATCGTAATATGAAGATAAAGTTAGAATTCAAGAGAACAAACTGGGGAAAATATTCATTTGTAGGACTAGGAGTAATGGATTGGAATAAATTATCAAGGAAAATGTTCCTTAAATTTCTAAGTTCTTTGAAAATTGAATCGGTTATTTTAAAAAAAGCACACATGTCCACTGCTAGTAGTTTTAAGAAAAGTAGAAAAAAACTGCCTTAAAGTTCTAATGTTTGGAATTTGTGTCTGGTTTTTATAACAAATAGTTTTCAGATTTTTTGCAATAATTCTTTTCATTTTCGATTTTTTTCAAGAAAGTTGTGATATGGGGACTGAAAGTTACTGGACATGACATGTGTGATATCTCAAAAAAAAAAAAAACTCTTGCTACCAAAATCCTAACAAAGTGACATTATTTAATGTTTACAAGCATTACATTACACCGTAATTATGCAATTAAGTTTCATCTTTAAATTTCCTTTCACACAACAATATTAAAGTCAAAATTCAGAACATTTTTCAACATTGTCCGTCTTAAAATATAACTCATATAGTCACTCAGGTACATCTTCCCTGATAAAAATAACGCCAAGAGAATGTATTGTCATGTCCGTTATTCAAGTTTCTCAGATATGTTCTGTCTATTAACAGTAGGCCAGGAGAAAATTTTCAAGGTCCCAGTAAAACCTTTGTAATGAGGTGGACATTTTTTCTTTCTATCTGAAGGTTGGGAATACAAATAATTTTCACACATATGCATTAACCCTCTTTTGTCCGAAAATGGACATGTGTGGTTTCTCAAATAATCTATTCAATTTATATGAAATCTGCCACCTGTCCTAACATAATTTGGCAAGAATAGAAAGGGACAGATAATTTATTTAGAGGAGTCTTTCTTTCTCTGGAAAGTCTCGCCTGTCACATTCCTTCCACGCCAGCAACACGGCTGCCTTGTCCGTTGTTGACTGTTTATAGCCATCTCAATGAAAATCTTGTGGATCCTGCATTACTTCTAGTCATCTTCAGCTGCTTCACATGCGGGCAGCCAGTGGCATGGAATGTACAATTGTAGGATCTCACAGGCTGAAGGAAATGTTAAAAGTTGGCATGTATACCTATTAGTAGAGAAAGATGAGATTCTGATGTTTGAATGTACCAGGGATCCATTTAATTTTGCAACAAGAATAGGAAATTCGCCACCTTTCAATTCGTTGAACAGTAAGATACTTTCTAGCTTCCGTTAAGATTGAGCTTCATTTTCTAACAATTGTAAGTCCTGCTCTATCTCTTTTTAAATGCTTGTAATTTTCATCAGTTGTCTCTGATCTGTCTCACTGAGCTGGCCATCTTTCCTATTTCTGCTGAACAATCTGTGTTTCGTTGACGACGTCAGCGAGGGTGTCCTTCACTTGCTAGAGAACATGAAGTCCGTAGAAAATAGTAATTTTATCCGTCATATGAAACTATGTACATAACAAAAATTATTTAAAATGAAGAGGCGTTTTACACAGGGTCTACAGATTTTACCAAAAATCAATACTGTATGATAAAATATCAAATAACTCGTTTGGTCTCCCTACGTATCCGCAGTCTGTTCAGTGATTTTGAAATTATGCTGCCGGGCTGAATGGCTCAGACGGTTAAGGCGCTGGCCTTCTAACCCCAACTTGGCAGGTTCAATCCTGACTCAGTCCGGTGCTAATTGAAGGTGCTCAAATACGACAGCCTCGTGTCGGTAGATTTACTGGCACGTAAAAGAACTCCTGCGGGACTAAATTCCGGCACCTCGGCGTCTCCGAAGACCGTAAAAGTAGTTAGTGGGACGTAAAGCAAATAACATTATTATTATTATTATTATTATTATTATTATTATTATTATTATTATTATTATTATTATTATTATTATTATTATTATTATTATTATTATTATTATTATTATTATTATTATTATTATTGAAATAATATGCATATCAAAACTTGTTCCTGGATGGGTAGACTGTAAATATAAAGCTCGCTAGAGATCTATCCAGACGTTTCCCCGTGATTGTAGAACAGTCAGACAAACAGACAGACACCAAAGCCAAAAACCAATGATATGGTCTTCAGTTGACCTAAAACTGATAATATCTCAAAATCTAGCAAAATTACGGACAGGGGACCCCCTTATAACTTTATTTATAGGCCTATAGACTAATATATCAGTTAATACTCGTATGAGGTCTATCGAAACACTGTATATAACAAAATATGTAGGGATTAAAATTTCCTGTTGCTTATGTCATGTACATATTTATAGTACGGGTCCCAAGTCCGGAATGAGAAAGGAGGAGGGTTGACTGGTTTGGCACACAGCTGTAAAACTGCTAATGCCGAGTGTTGGACGGCGGTAAATAACCTGACTCCCTAAAGGGGCCAACGGCTTCGGGCGGATGAGCTGCCTTAGGCGGGGTGATGGTCCCCTCAGTGGAGGAAATGACACTGGAATCCATCACTTGAACACCCAACGGCAAACAAGCGGAGGAGGAACTTCTCACTTCGATTCCCAACGGTTGTGGAGGCGGATGAGGTCATGCCAGACGGGCTGGCTATGAAGGCGCTACTCATGAGCTGGTAATGGTCGGGGCACTTTCCTTGTCCTTGAGGTGGGAAACTTCCTCTAAAGGTGGATGGAGCACATGTGATCAACGGCATAGAAAGTCCTCAACGGCGGACCAGTCGTTCGGACAGGATGTCCTTACTCGACTGGAATGACGGATGAGGGCTGCAGTGATTAGGAATCACTCAATCGTCTTGCATCTGCTTGCCATTGAACATATATCCTAGTCATCAAGTAAGGTGCGTTTATTGATGTGCAGCAATACTCGCGCTCTAAAAGAATTCACGCACAACAGTCTTCCAACAACGTATGATTTCTTCAAAAGTCCTGCGGCGATCAAGAAGTTGCGACGGAGGCAGGATTGTGATGTCTGGAAGCCTCTAGTGATGGCACGTAGGCGGTAGATGTGTGACCGGTCGCCTTGCTTAGGGCTGTGGCTGTAGAGCGATTCGGTTGCTGCATCTACGTCTGAGCAGTCCTATTAGGGTCTACTCTGCTCACCTCACATGGAAAAGGGGCTAGAAAAGGTGCCTTAAATATTGTCAGCCACTAACATTACAGATCGGATAGCCGCGTACGATGGTATCACCTTAATGTGGTAGAACAAATAAGAAATTATATTTTGCAACATGGAATGTAAGAACACTCAATGATGACCCCGCAACTGAGAGACCCGAAAGGAGAACAGCTATAGTGGGTAGAGAATTAAGAAGATGTAACATCGATACAGCAGCACTCCAGGAAACCCATCTTGCTGATGAAGGTCAACTGAATGAATAAGGTGCAAGTTACAGCTTCTTTTGGAAGGGGAAAGCTACCGTTGAGCACCCATTACTTGGAGTAGTCTTTGATATCAAGAATAATCTTCTCAAGGAACTGTCAGAACTTCCCACTGGACATAATGAACGCCTTATGATATTAATACTTCGGTTAAACGACAACCAACATGCCACGGTGATCAGCGCATATGCCCCAACACTAGATTCTGATGATAACATCAAATAATCATTTTACTCAGATCTGGATGGCATCCTGTCAAACATTAATCAACAAGACAAAATAATCTTACTAGGTGTACTAGGTGATTTTAATGCCAGAGTGGGCAGGAACGAAATTGTATGGAGTGGTGTCATTGGCAAGTTTGGAATTGGCAGTGAAATCTCTAATGGCATTGGACTCCTCTCAAAATGTGCTGAACATGATTTAGCAATCTCTAACACCATTTTTCGTCAAAAGAATCGCCTTAAAACTTTATGACAGCATCCTAGATAGAAGCACTGGCATCATAATTGAATATATAATTGTCCGCACGAAAGATCTTCGCGACGTTTTCATCACCAAAGCAATGACAGGAGCGGATGACTGTTGGACAGATCACCGACTTATCAGATCAGTTATGAATTTGTCACTATCCCCTCAGAGGAGAAAACAACGGAAGAGCTGTAAACACGCTTTTCATACCATGATCTTTGGAATTCCAGAATATGCCTCACAATGTAGAGAACTGCTTCATCAGACACCGTCGAAGGAGTATTATCAGGATGTAACACAACACTGAGAGAGCCTGAACACCACTATTCGGGATGCTTGCAAAGAAACGATGGGTTATAAGACCAAGAAACATCAAGGTTGATTTGATGAAAATGATGAAGAGATTAAAGCATTGATATCAGAGAAAAGAAAAGCCTTGCAAGCGTGGCGAAATGACATGAACTGCCTCGCAAAGAAAGAAGCCTTTTGTCTTGCCAAATCAAATGTCTAAAAAAGAACCGGTGTGCTCAAGAATGCTTGGTGAACAGCCAAAGCCAAAGAGCTGCAATATCTAGCAGACAAATATTCGACACAGTTATTCGAAGCCACGAAAGCAGTTTATGGTTCCACCACCTTTGGTAGAAATCCACTTCGGTCCAGTGATAGGAGTACACTTGTAAAAGATCAGTTCTCCATCATGAATAGATGGAAATAGCATTTTGAAGGTCTACTGAATCAGGAATCAGTTGTTGATGAACAAGTGTATGACTCAATAGAACAAGCACCCATCAAAGAAGAACTTTGCTCCCTACCAACTTTGGATGAAGTTAATCAAGCAAGGTGGCACAAGGCCACCCGTCTTGATGATATGCCTGTGGAAGCTCTCATAGAAGGTGGTGAGGAACTCATAAGACACTTGCATGAACTGATTGTTAAAATTTGGTACACTGAAGAAATGCCTCCTGATTTCAGAGATAGTCTTATAGTACAAATATTTAAGAAAGGTGATCGAACAGACTGTAATAACTATCCGGGAGTATCATTACTCTCTTCCTTGGGAATGCTTATTGCTCGAATTTTGGCAAATCGTATACCACCCTTAGTGGAGGAAATACTACCAGAGAGCCAATGTGGATTTTGGCCTTCTAGATATGATATTCACAGATCGTCAGCTTCAGGAAAAATGCAGATAACAAAATAGCCCTCTTTATATTGCCTTCATTGATCTCACTAATAAATTTGATTCTATAAACCTTGATGCTTTGTGGAAGATTTTAGGATTGTATGATTTTCCACGGAAAATTATTTCCATCTTGAAACTGTTCAACACTGATATGACTGCAGCTGTTATCGGTACCAACTATGTTGGAGAGCCATTTCGTATCAATACCGGTGTTAAGCAAGGCTGTGTGATTGCCCCCACTTTGTTCTCATTATATATAGCCGCTGTTATGCAGCTAGTCAAGGACGTTCTTCCTCCAGGAATACAGATAAATTATAGACTGGATGGGAGACTGTTTAATTTGAGCCGTCTAAGGGTGAAGACTCATACAGTTTCTACAGCATTAGTCGAGATACAGTATGCTGATGATAATGCAGTTGTAGTTCAGTCTGAAGAAGAACTAGTGTTAATCCTGGTCTGAAACTGAATACCAGTAAGACACAGATTCTCTATCAACCAACCCCTAAAGAAAGACGTAGAGAGATCAATGTCTCCATCGACAGAGTGAGCCTTCAAGTAGTAAACTCTGTCCCTTACCTTGGCAGCCTCCTCTCATCAAGCGCAAATCTAGATTCGGAAATCCAATTTAGAATCAATCGTGTAGGAGCATCCTTTGCCAAACTACGATCCCGAGTATTTGACAATCATGATGTCAATGCTGCAACGAAGATCTTCGTATACAATTCAGATATAGTTCCCAGTTTACTATATGGATCAGGATCTTGGACATGCTACAGACGGCATATTAAAAAGTTGGAACAATATCACCAGTGATGTTTAAGGAAAATTTTGCATATAACCTGGAAGGATAGACGCACAAATATCAGCGTACTTGAAGAGGTACATACCACCAGTATAGAAGACATAGTTTTTAAGACGTCAGCTACGATGGACAGGCCATATAATACGCATGCCCGACAATCGCATTCTCTAGCAAGTGTTTTACTCTGAGTTAACAGTGAGTAAACGTTGTTTGGGAGGTCAGAGGAAGCGATTTAAGGATGTAATTAAGGCTAACATATAGATGTGCCACATTGATGTCAACAACTGGGAGACATTAGATCTCTACCGTTCATCCTGAAGATCTTTAGTTTATCTTGGCACATTACTTTCCGAAGAAAACCGTAGGCGAATAGCGAATGACAAGAGGCAGCGAAGGAGGGAAAAAGGAAAAGGAGAACAATGGCTTCTCCACCTGGGACTATCTGCAATCTCTGCGGAAAATTCTGTGTGTCCCGTATTGGGCTGTTTTCAGTTACCAACGGACTCGCAGATGAAGAGGAATTCTGATTGGAAGACCAACCTACTCGTTTTCGACTGTTTGCTATTGATTTATAGCGCGAATGATAATAGCAGAAATCTTACAAAAATTTGGACTAGAGTTTGTAACTGAGAAGGAAAGTCAATTGCGCACAATTAGGGCAAGAATCTGTACCGTATTATCCATTCGGAAATTGCAACTGACAACATTGGGATCGAACATGATTGAATTTGTAGCGTAGTTTGAATTGTTACTCAGTTTGGATCACTGATAGTTGAACTTCTTGTGTGGAGAGATTAATCCTAGTTTATCATGGACCAAATGTGAGGTCATAAGTTAACTTTTTATTGAAAATTCACTTTGTGTTTTGACATAGAGTAGTGATAGACTGAACCATCGGTTTGTTGTGAATCATTTTTGGTGTTTAGTTATTGAGATTATTACGGAAATGTTCATTGTTCATTCACGATACGGTTTACGTTCACAATAGGACTTAGGAGTTCGTGTTTGTTGCGATTCGGTTCACTATAGGAGTTAGTGTCCGTTGTTCATTAATAGTACGCCTCATGATAGGACTGGACCGAGACTTTGTTGTAAATATTTGGAGATAGTGTTATTGACCTTAGTGGTGCCAGTGGGATTCATTATTGTCATAGCCAGCGTGACTTATCTAACTAACTCTGAAGTGTATTCCAGAATAACGTTGCTCTAGCAAGCATAAAAGCAGGTGTCACTCGCATTAAAGCCCAGCTAACGAGGACTAGTGCCAACCATGAAGCTGCAGATATGCGAATTCGTTACTTGTTTCTTTCTCAGGTTTTTCATTTCATGGATTCTGTTTAGTTGTTTGAGATGAAATGTAAGATAGGTTACTAGTAGATATATTTTTTATTTATGGTGCGAATGCAGTTTCGATTCGCCAGTGATGGCTGAATATTTTATTTAGGTCCACACATGGAAGTTTATTTCGTAATGTTTTAATTCAATTTTCCTTTGTTTATGAAATATTAAGGAGACAGACTATCACATACAACGTCGTTTATAAAAAAAGAGGGAGAGATGCGGTACATCCACATAGAGTTTGTTCGTCGATAAATATTGTGTGCTTATTTAAATAATGTCAGTGCTCAGTAACTTCACATAACCTAAGGGTTAATTAATTAATTAATTACAATATTAAATCAAAATAGTCCTTGAGCTATTATTGGTTCCTTCTGAACATGACGATTAAAGTAATTTATCGATTAGTTATTAGTTCCTTCCGAGCATGTTTTGGTGTTAATCGGTGTATGAACATTTATTAAATATTAACTTAATGCTGTCTCGTGATTACGGAAGATAATGCAATTTTATTTTATTTCTTCAGTTGTTATAAGTGAACTTTTAAAGCACCATGCTTTGCATTTAATGATTGTTAACTGCTCCAAAGTAACAGGAAGTTGATTGGTTTCGATGAATGGTATATTCGGTGCTTGTATGATACCCTGCTTAAATACGTGAATCTGTGGATAATTTTAATTAAATGAAATTATGAAAGCCAGATTTTCCACGGATCAAGTGAATTAACCCACAGTTTTATTTGGAAGACTAGTTTAGGACTTTCAGGTTTTTCGTATTTTCAGAATTGCTTTGCTTCTTACACATTTCAATATCAGTTTCAAGTAAATTAATAATAAAGCTATGTGTTTATTGTTCTGCTTAATCCATGTGACTGTCATACTGGTATTTTCCTTCTTGTTGTTTTTTTAATAAAATTACTTTCATTTAAAGATTTTATTTAAATAAATTTGAATCAGAATTTTCGCTTTTCATTCAAAGTACCGGTAGTTATGGCTTTATGTGAACCCTGTCGATCAGTCAACGAAGTGACAAGGAAAAACTCGGAACTCCCAGAGATGCAAGATTTAAATATTACTACCGAAGCAACCGAGACAAATGACCGAAATTCGACGAAGGTGACCCAAGGGTTCACAACATTACAATTGTGACCGGTTTCAGACTTCGGAATTCCTTGCCATCAGTGTCAGAAACGGTGACTCTTTAGCTAAATTCAAAAGATCTTGCCGAGACTATCTGTAGAAAGCTACCAACACACGTGCGCACTATACAGCTGATTTTGAACGACAATGGATCATGAAAATGCTATTTTTGTACATGTAGAACTAGGTGTCTGTCAGGGTTGAGTACTTTCACCTCTTTTGTTTAACATTAATTCTGAGGAAACGCTGACAGAATATGACGGGATCAAGATAAATGGGGAAGTTATTAACAGCATCAGGTATGTGGATGACACTTTTGTCATAGCAGATTATTTACCCGCCCTTCGATGCATGATAAATCGCTTAGTTCAGCATAGTGAAGAGTTTGGCTTATACGTTAGCCCTTCCAAAACAAAAATGATGGTTTTCTCTAAACAGACAATGCGGGAAAGTCTCAAAATAAAAGGTAATTGGATGATATCCGTTGAGATGACGGTCAACTGGGTAAATATTTATTGAAGGACTTCCTTATATACAACATTACTGGTATTTTATTTGTTTACGATTTCCTTTACGTCGCATCGACACAGGCACGTCCGTACGGTGACGATGGGATAGGAAATTATTATTATTATTATTTTCCTTTTTATTTTTTATTTTTCTTATTTTTATTATTCTTATTAACAAATACACCGCAATGGGGAAATATCCTGGTTGCAATGTTCGCTTAGAGTAGTGTGATAATAAAGTAAAGTTAAAACTTAATTACCGAACAACAACAACTATAGCAACACGAGTACAACAAGCAATTCCATGGAAAGAACATATTACAAGAAATACTACTAGTTTAACATTCTAAATCCAGCATCATCATATACAAATTCACACACAACTTAAGTATTTCCAGTGCTTAACACTACAGCTTAAAATACTATAGGCTGAGTTTACTACTACCTTTGACGCAAGTGCGATAAACAGATATAGCTTGAAAATAATATTCTCTCACCCATGGGTAACTAATGCAAATATCGAGCTCGAATTATTATTATTATTACTATTATTACTATAATTAACCATTATTATCTATGTATTAGGCACTCTAGAATATTCACGAAGGCAATTCTTTTGTAATAATAATAATTATTATTATTATTACGTGTATTTATGGCTGTGAAGTGTTACATTCAGTTAGTATTTGTATTATTATTACTATACGATCGCGTTGTGTGTGAGGTTATGTCATGAAAGTGTTATTATTATTATTATTATTATTAATATTATTATTATTATTATTAATATTATTATTATTATTATTAATTACGTTCTATTCTGTGTGAGGTTATGCCATGAAACATGTGTTGTACATAGACATTTATATTAGTTCCGTTAGTGTAAATACCTGTAAATTAATATTATAATTTATTCTTACCTGCACATAATTTATAATCCATAATTTTGAAACACACTGTAACTTCCAGAATGGCAATAGGTGACGAGAACGATGGAGAATATTCTGTACATTATAATCTATGTATTAGGCACTCTAGAATATTCACGAAGGCAATTCTTTTGTAATAATAATAATTATTATTATTACTTGTATTTATGGCTGTGAAGTGTTACATTCAGTTAGTATTTGTATTATTATTACTATACGATCGCGTTGTGTGTGAGGTTATGTCATGAAAGTATTATTATTATTATTATTATTATTATTATTATTATTATTATTAATTACGTCCTATTTTGTGTGAGGTTATGCCATGAAACATGTGTTGTACATAGACATTTATATCAGTTCCGTTAATGTAAATACCTGTAAATTAATATTATAATTTATTCTTACCTGTACATAATTTATAATCCATAATTTTGAAACACACTGTAACTTCCAGAATGGTAATAGGTGACGAGAACGGTGGAGAATATTCTGTACATTATAATCTATGTATTAGGCACTCTAGAATATTCACGAAGGCAATTCTTTTGTAATGTATCTTTCTGGAAGCCTGTCCAGGCACATATATGGAGGCGGTCTTGATGGTAACGACGAGTCTTTGGCAGAGAGTTATTGGTTGAGAGTCATTGGCAGAGAGTTGTTGGTTGACGAGTGATTGGTAAGAGAGTTATTTCAGTAGAGTTATGGTGTAGCAAGAATATTTATCTCGTGTGACATGCAATAGATGCAGCCGCCATATTGAAATGTCAGGCAGTTGGTTTTTTAAGATGGCGTTTAATGATGTGGTTGTTTTGTTGTGACAGTAGTGATTAAGGTTACGTGTGTGTTTAATTTGTTAATAGACGTGAATAAAATAATAGTACCAACTGACAACATCTCGTGTGCGTCTTTGGGGATACGTTAGCTTAACATTGCAAGTGATAGTAAAGTTAAGTTAAAACATAATTATCCAACAAGAACAACTACAACAACAAGAGTACAACAAGCAATTCCATGGAAAGAAACTATTACAAGAACTACTACTAGTTTAACATTATAAATCCAGCACCATCATATACAAATTCACACACAACTTATGCATTTCCAGTGATTAACACTAGGGTTTACAACACTATAGGTTGAGCTTACTACTAACTTAACATTACAAGTGCTAATAAACTTAAAACCTAACTACACAACAACACCAACTACAACACGGAAATGGTTGGAAGTGGGAAGGAAGCGACCATGGCCTTAATTAAGGTAGGCCTACACCCAGGTATGAAATTGGGAAATCACGAAAAACTTATTTAGGGCTGCCGACAGTGGGGTTTGAACCCACTATCTCCCGAATGCATCCTAGTAGCTACGTGACGCAAACCACGCAGCTATTTGCTCGGTGCATTCTCTGTACAATTATATTTGGCACTCTTGCAACTTTAAAATATCGCTCTCTTGACATTGCAACATTTAACTGGCCATGGCTGAAAACAGAGACCTTCATGTCCCGTGAGGTTTATTGATCGTGACACGAAATGCCAAGCGAATTGAAAAATTGATGCCTCTTGAAAGAAACTGGAAGTGTTTTATCGGAAGTTGTTAGGTCATTTCGAGGGATTAGAACTCTCTGTCCTGCTTTTATCTCCACTTACTATTTCCAAATCTAAACAATTTTCTTACATACTTCTTACAATTAGGCCCTAAACTAGTTTCGTGTAGGAGCCACTGGGAAACGTTCAGATTTATAAGGAGCATAACTCTGGCTCCAGTTTATAGAACAATAATATATGGAAGGAAACCATTAATTCCAAGGAATTCAAGAAATGTGTAGGAAATTTAAGTAGCTAGCTTTCATCTTCAGTATTTATCTCTTGAAGCTAGTGTAATGGTTTCGAATTACTGGACATTAGCCCAATGACTTTCTAATTGATGTTTTAAAATTCTGGCTGGTAGTTCAATATAATTTGATCCGTCACCACCTACAGAGGGGTAGTCACCATTACCGATTTCTTGAAAAAATCTGCGAATGCCATTTTTTGTGGTTTTGCCCGCATGTATTTAAGTGGCGTATTTTGAAGAAGGTCAAAGAGGGGGGTTATTTAATACAATTATAAATGAAGAATTGTTTACCGGAAAGCATGTGGATAAACAGGCAAAACCTTTATGAAATCTCCCCCAAGAACTATAATTTTTCCACCAGAAGGAATGGAATGTCGTTGCCTATTTTAGAAGACGATTCACACACGTTAGTGAATGGCTATTTGCCATTGGGAATTTATGTTATATTGAGCCGTGCAATATCGTCAGCCGCTTTGGAGTTTAGTTTTAATCCTGACACCGAACTTTCAATTAAAGAGGAATTTTGAACGTAATGTGCATTGTTAATTCGCTGAGCAGCAGACCTGCGACTATTTCTCTCTACGTTACTGATATAACATGAAGTCCTAAACTGTAGCACTTCTGATTATATCCTATATGATTTTCTAACGTCCCAGGACCAACGATGAAAAGTGCACTTTTGACGTTTGTGTTGTTTTGTTGGAGCGCGTCAATGATTACATTAACAATTGATATTTGTTCCTGGTTTGTTTTTAGTACCATGCCAGCCAAATCAAAATTGAAAATTAGCACATTAGCATGACACGGAGGATCGACTCACTTCGCTAACTACCTGAATGAAAGAAGTTCACAGCCTCAGTGTTAAAATTTCTACGAAATCACTCAAGCTAACAAATATGGATGGTTAAATTTATCCGAAATCACTTCAAGCTAACAAATATGGAAGGTTAAATTTATCCGAAATCACTTCAAGCTAGCAAATATGGAAGGTTAAATTTATCCGAAATCACCTCAAGCTAACAAATATGGAAGGTTAAATTTCTCCGAAATCACTTCAAGCCAACAAATATGGAAGGTTAAATTTATCCGAAATCACTTCTAGCTAACAAATATGGCAGGTTAAATTTATCCGAAATCACTTCAAGCTAGCAAATATGGAAGGTTAAATTTATCCGAAATCACTTCAAGCTAACAAATATGGAAGGCTGAATTTATCCGAAAACACTTCAAGCTAGCAAATATGGAAGGTTAAATTTATCCGAAATCACTTCAAGCTAAAAAATATGGAAGGTTAAATTTATCCGAAATCACTTCAAGCTAACAAATATGGAAGGTTAAATTTATCCGAAATCACTTCAAGCTAGCAAATATGGAAGGTTAAATTTATCCGAAATCACTTCAAGCTAACAAATATGGAAGGTTAAATTTATCCGAAATCACTTCAAGCTAGCAAATATGGAAGGTTAAATTTATCCGAAATCACTTCAAGCTAACAAATATGGAAGGTTAAATTTATCCGAAATCACTTCAAGCTAGCAAATATGGAAGGTTAAATTTATCCGAAATCACTTCAAGCTAGCAAATATGGAAGGTTAAATTTATCCGAAATCACTTCTAGCTAACAAATATGGAAGGTTAAATTTATCCGAAATCACTTCAAGCTAACAAATATGGAAGGTTAAATTTATCCGAAATCACTTCAAGCTAACAAATATGGTAGGTTAAATTTATCCGAAATCACTTCAAGCTAGCAAATATGGAAGGTTAAATTTATCCGAAATCACTTCAAGCTAACAAATATGGAAGGTTAAATTTATCCGAAATCACTTCAAGCTAACAAATATGGAAGGTTAAATTTATCCGAAATCACTTCAAGCTAGCAAATATGGAAGGTTAAATTTATCCGAAATCACTTCAAGCTAACAAATATGGAAGGTTAAATTTATCCGAAATCACTTCAAGCTAGCAAATATGGAAGGTTAAATTTATCCGAAATCACTTCAAGCTAACAAATATGGAAGGTTAAATTTATCCGAAATCACTTCAAGCTAGCAAATATGGAAGGTTAAATTTATCCGAAATCACTTCAAGCTAGCAAATATGGAAGGTTAAATTTATCCGAAATCACTTCAAGCTAACAAATATGGAAGGTTAAATTTATCCGAAATCACTTCAAGCTAGCAAATATGGAAGGTTAAATTTATCCGAAATCACTTCAAGCTAACAAATATGGAAGGTTAAATTTATCCGAAATCACTTCAAGCTAACAAATCTGGAAGGTTAAATTTATCCGAAATCACTTCAAGCTAGCAAATATGGAAGGTTAAATTTATCCGAAATCACCTCAAGCTAACAAATATGGAAGGTTAAATTTCTCCGAAATCACTTCAAGCCAACAAATATGGAAGGTTAAATTTATCCGAAATCACTTCTAGCTAACAAATATGGAAGGTTAAATTTATCCGAAATCACTTCAAGCTAGCAAATATGGAAGGTTAAATTTATCCGAAATCACTTCAAGCTAACAAATATGGAAGGCTGAATTTATCCGAAAACACTTCAAGCTAGGAAACATAGGGAGTACTACAGAAGAGACTGTAAAATTGCCCTCAAAATTTGCTTCTGGGCCAAACGAATCGTTATAATACAGGCTAGAAGCCACAGTATAGCTGGCCAGGAAGAGATCTGACTGCGCATGCGTGCTTACCCCTTTCCACCCCTCCATCGTTCCACTACCTCAGCGCTCTCATGGTCCAAGTGGCCTTGAGTACCGGCGAGTGCTTTGGAGAATCAGGACACTACATTTTTCTTTAAAAAAATCCACAGCTTGTTTCCAGTCGTTCGACCGGGCCAGGAATGTAATGGAAGAAACCAGCATCCAGCGGCGAGGATAGGTATTGTGCCGGCTGACGAAGCGTGTCGTACTCGTTTGGGGCAATGATTACTGACTGACAGATGAAATGAAATGATATAGGAGAGTGTTGCTGGAATGAAAGATGACAGGGAAAGCCGGAGTACCCGAAGAAAAACCTGTCCCACCTCCGCTTTGTCCAGCACAAATCTCACATGGAGTGACCGGGATTTGAACCACGAAACCCAGCGGTGGTAGGCCGGCGCGCTGACGCCAGAGCCACGGAGGCTGCCCACATTTTTGTAAATTAAAAGTATACGGCAAGATATGTTTATGCTTTTAAAGACACTCTGCAAAATCTACAGGCAAGAGCCTTCGTCAGAATTCTTTACTATGTCAATTCGTTCAGCCGTTCTTTTAAATTCACTGTAACAAAAATCAGCCTAGTGTTTGAAATACATAGGTAGTTATAGTTGGGCATGTGTCCTCCTTCGAATGCTTGGTCACCATGTTGTATGACCAATGTGATTCCAAACAAGAAATAAAATCTAGAATTTAGCATGCCAGGAATCAATTCATTACAATGACGATATCACTTGTAAGGTCAGTTCTCAGTCTGCAGCTACGAATCCACGTGATCCATTGCTACATATCCTCTATTCTCCTGTATGGATGTGAAAGCTGGGTCCTGAACCCAAGCACCGAAAAACGTATCGATGCCTTTGAAATGCATCTGCATCGCCATCTCTTGCGCATACCTTTGATACTGAAACTGTTAAATGTCGAAGTCCTTCACCGGATGAAAAACCAAAAAGAACTGCTGCTTATTATACAACAAAACAAAATGCAATACCTAGTACATGAGATGAGATGAAATCAATAATTTGTTACAGCTAATTAATTGAAGAAAAGATACAAGGGTAAAAGGTGGCCGGAGAAGTTCATGGCCAAAATACATTCGAAGGAGGCAAAGATGTACATCAGAAGAAGCTTTCCATGCGTCATTGTTAAGATTAATGTCCGTTCGGAGATGGCGTCTTAAGAGAAGAAGAAGAAGTAGTTAATAGTTGTACAGTTATTGTGTGTGAGCAAGATTACTTGATAATCATATTGGTTAATGTACAGTATGTATGTCTGGGTGTCTAACCTAGTCCCGCTCCTGATACGGGATTGGGAATGAGGTGAGATGAAATGATATGGCATTTTTGACGACTGGATGCCCTACCTGCCGCCAATCTCAGTTGAGGAGCTAATGTAGATGAAATGAATGATGGTGAAGGAAACTAGTTAAAACTGTGGGAGGGATCGGCCTTGAAGTGAAAATGGGAAATTGGTTAATGCAGAGCATACTATTTAAATTCTTCTATGCATGTGAGAGAGTGAGATTTAGTGACGTAGTGCAGCTTTCTTAGATTATGAGTTAATCTATCAGTAGATAATAGTTGTAAAATGAAATGCTTTGTCGTGAGTAAGAGAGGGCCAGTCGCCCTAACTTCTCCACTTGAAAATAGTCATAGCAAATAAATAAATAAATAAATAAATAAATAAATAAATAAATAAATAAATAAATAAATAAATAAATAAATAAATAAATTAATTAATTAATTAATTAATTAATTAATTAATTAATTAATTAATTAAACAAAATGAAGACCTTCAGTAAATTGACATCCCACAGGAAATTATTCAAGATCGACTCCAGTTCAATACAGCAGTCAACAACAATCATTTCGCTGAGAAAATGAATACCAGGACTAATAAATAATGGACTGAAGATCGGAGGAAAATGTTCATTGCCCAGATGAAGAAATTTTGGGAGAAGAAAAAACCACATCAGTTAAATAAGTTCTATCGCTCACCACAGATGGGCATAACGATGTAAAAAAGAAGTCATTCATTAGAATTTAACCTGCATCATATCTGTTTTTAGAAGTTTCTCCTGACTTTACATAGTTTAAAATATCATCAACATATCCATGGACTTGTTTGGTTCGGTTTTTGGTAACAATGCCTTCTAACGAGAATTAGACCAACAAGAGTATTAATAAAAATTAACACCAGCTTGTATTCATGCCTGTACATTTACCGGATCAAATAATAGTTTATATTATGTAAATGCTTTTTAATGTTTTCTGTTACGTCACCAGCCTGGAGGCTGACTGGATCCTCAAACAGCACCACCAAATGTTACGCGGTTACACAAAAACTGCAAAGGTCGATGGTGGCACCAAAATAAGGCGTACTAGGCAGGACGAGGAGTGAGGTAACTGGACACTGCTTTCTTAAATGGGCCACAAAGTACTATTGTAGCACCACTGACCCTGCGAGTCGAACCTCGCGTAACATACAGACGTGCTGTGAATGCCATTACTCAGCACCACCGACATCTCATCAACTTGAACAGCCAGAAATGAGACTGGGACTTCGATTGAAGCTACACTTTTCTCTGGCCTGTGTCAAGAGAGAGACGCAAAAATACTGCACCCATCAAAAATAGCTACAGGTACTATTCAATTATTATAGAACAGATACAATGTACGTTTTAAACACCATATTTCCATATATGTTAAAATATGGCCACAGACGCCTTTCAGAGCAACTTGTAAATGAGTATGTTCGTGTAATAAATGTCTTTCTAAATATTTAACTGATAGTTATTACGCATGCATATTATTATTATTATTATTATTATTATTATTATTATTATTATTATTATTATTATTAATAATAATACAGAAGCACGATATGATAAGGAAATATACGTATATGTGGAGAATATAGTACACACCATGCGTAAAAGAAGATTGTTGTTTTTCGGACATTCGAGCAGAATGAATAATGGCAGACTGGCCAAATAATAATAATAATAATAATAATAATAATAATAATAATAATAATAATAATAATAATAATAATAAAATATTACTTAAAGGAAGTTGTTTTGGAAAAAGTTCAAAAAGTGACATTCAGGGATGAACAAGACAGAAAAGGCAGCAGCCACATAACTCAGAACAGCTCGGAAACTAGAGATCAGAACGAATGAAACAGATGTGGGCGGTGAGGAAGAAGGAACATAGCTAGAATTGAAGTATTGATTTTTATTTTCCTTGTGGCTTTACGTCGCGCCGACACAGATAGGTTTTTTTTTTTTTGCTATTTGTTTTAGGTCGCACCGACACAGATAGGTCTTATGGCGACGATGGGATAGGAAAGTTGGAAGGAAGCGGCCTTCGCCTTAATTAATGCACAGCCCCAGCATTTGCCTGGTTTGAAAATGGGAAACCACGGAAAACCATCTTCAGGGCTGCCGACAGTGAGATTCGAACCCACTATCTCCCGGATGCAAGCTTGCAGCAGTGCGCCCCAAACCGCACGGCCAACTCGACCGGTAGTATTGATTTAACGTGCTCTGCAAAAATGCCATTCGATTAAATATATAAATATAATTAATAGATAATAATAGTAATAAAAATAATAATGAATGAGTTCGGAAGAGGCATGACGCAGATCATTCGAGTTGACTCCCATGGGCGATATGCGCGTCTTTGAGGATGGGGCTCTACATAAAATGAAATACAATGTTGAAAATGGCACAACCATACAGCCAGAGGAAATAACCAATGAAGGTTGAAATCCCCCATTGGGTCAGAACTGGGATGCTTTACGCCAAAGGCCGGCCAGCATGCTAATCAGTTAACCACAGAGCAGAACAAAACTCGTGTCCTCATATATATTCCTTGAGGTGGTGCAACGTTTTAAAAGGAAAAATCCCCCCCCCCCGCCTCAAAGGAGGTGAGCTCCATATAGCTCCTTAACCACACTATTCTTCCTACCAAATTAAACTTTTCGTAGCATCAGGAATCGAATCCGGACCTCCAGGAATATCAACTAACAGTACTAACCGTTACACTACAGCGGTGGACCACTATGCATGAAGTTTTCTACTCTGTGTTCTTGGATGTATGTGCCATACGATAAATAAATTACTAGTCATCCAATACACACGTAAACAGTCCCCTGGGCAGCGATAGCAAAACTCATTAGCCTATGCATATGTCAGTTGCATCAGCCTGCCAACATCCATACTCACTTGAAATCACGAAATGACGCGCCAGTGAATTGGTCGTGACAGCGTGAGTTCATGCAAAGCCAACCACTGACAGGTTACTCGAGCAACAGAACGAGATAGCATCACTGTGAAGCTATTAAAGCGTGTCAAATTATCATACAAATGATCACGCATGTTTTTAAAGGATGTTTGGTCTGGTCAGGTAATAATTTCAGTGAGATTATTTCGAATAGAGTTAATACTGATTGGACGACCAATTATTTCGCGTTAGTATGTTTATCTGCTCCAACTATTAATTTCTACTGTCCTGCTGCAGTCATACAAGTGTCGGGTTATTTCCTGTTCCGTGAAAATGAATAATTTGCTTGGGTGGCTGTGTGCAGGGAGGGATTAAATTGTGTGCAAAGATATAGTAAGCAGTTCTGATGACTTGGTTTTGATGACAGACTTCTTCTTCTTCTTTTTCTTCTTCTTCAGTTTTTCCCTCTTCATAATTAGAGGTCACTGCTTCTAACTTTCCTCTTCCACTTCTTCTTGCTCTTGAGTGCGCCCTCCTCACGTACTTTCTCTCATGTCGTCTTGTCACACTGTTCTTTCGTTTCTTTGGCCTCCCTGTTGCCCGTCGTTCCACCACCTGTAGGCTGCTTACCCTCCCTCCCACACAGTCATCCTCTCGTCTCATAATGTGTCTAATGTAACTACAGCAGTATTTTCGCTTGTATCTTCCTTGACAGTTCCACCACACCGCACATCTCTCGTATCGCCTCATTCCGTGTCATATCCGTGCGGTTCTTTCCCTTCATCCACCTCAACATCATTTCCACCACTTGAGATTTCTCTCGTGAGCTTTCATCACTGGTTATGTTTCACTACCGGATATCATGGCTGGTCACACAGCCGATTTGAATTCCCTTCGACCTTTTCCCAATCCTCAATCACCTAGCACACCTGTCGGTAGCCCTGAAGATGGATTTCCGTGGTCTCCCATTTTCACACCAGGGAAATGCTGGGGCTGTACTTTAATTGAGGCCTGGCCTTCTGGCCCCAACTTGCCAGGTTCGATCCTGACACAGTCCGGTGGTATTTGAAGGTGCTCAAATACGTCAGCCTCTTGTGGGTAGATTTAAGGTAAGGTAAGGGTGTATTCTGCCCGAAGGCAGGTCCGAACCTCCGCAGAGGTGTGCCTGAGCCGGAGTTTACGTACGGTAGGGTGGCCAGTTCCTTTCCGCTCTTCCATTCCCTTACCCCCACCAACAGCGCGTGGCAACCCATCCAAATCTTGACCATGCTCAATGTTGCTTAACTTCGGAGATCTCACGGGATCCGGTGTTTCAATACGACTACGGCCGTTGGCTGTCGGTAGATTTACTGGCACTTAAAAGAACTCTCGGGGGACAAAATTCCGCCACCTCGGCGTATCCGAAAACCGTCCAAAAGTAGCTAGTGGGCGTAAAACCATTATTATTATTATTATTATTATTATTATTATTATTATTATTATTATTATTATTATTATTATTATTATTATTATCTTCCCATTCTCAACCTTTACTCATCATATCGTCACCGAAAACCTTCGATGTGTTAATGCGACTTTAAACCATTAGCACACACAAAAAAAGAAATCTGTCATCATTTTCCAATTTCTTCACACAGTCTTTTTTTTACAAGTTGCTTTACGTCGCACCGACACAGATAGGTCGTATGGTGAAGATGGGCCAGGGAGGGGCTAAGAGTGGGAAGGAAGTGGCCATGGTTTTAATTAAGGTACATCCCCAGCATTTGCCTGGTATGAAAATGGGAAACCACGGAAAACCATCTTCAGGGCTGCCGACATTGGTGTTAGAACCCACTATCTCTCAGGTACTGGATACTGGCCGCACTTAAGCAACTGCAACTGTTGAACTCGGTTCCATCCAGTCTAAAGTTTGTGACATTTCTCTGTCGAGTCCTCTATATTCCATTATGTATGAGCTAAGTTGCTGAAACTCTCTGGTTCGTGATAGGCCTAATCTGTCCCCAAGTACCCTTATTTTTCCATCTGTATCTTCTCTTCCAAACCACAAGACTATTCAGCCTTCCCTCTGCTAATCTTAAGACCTCCTCCTTCAAAATCCTTTCTCCATTGCTCCAGCTTTTCCTCAACTGTCCTCTTGTTGTCATCTACCAGAATAATATGAAAACGTCCGACTCGTTGGCTGAATGGTCAGTGTACTGGCCTTCGGTTCAGAGGGTCCCGGGTTCGATTCCCGGCCAGGTCGGGGATTTTAACCTTAATTGGTTAATTCCAATGGTCTGGGGGCTGGGTGTTTGTGCTGTCCCCAACATCCCTGCAACTCACACACCACACATAACACTATCCTCCACCGCAATAACACGCAGTTACCTACAAATGGCAGATGCCGCCCACCCTCATCGGAGGGTCTGCCTTACAAGAGCTGCACTCGGCTAGAAATAGCCACACGAAATAAAATATGAAAACTGCACTTTCCAGCACTAGAGTGGTGTCGTTTGGGAAGGAATACAAGAGGACTGAACGTCAAAGAAAAATTATGGGATTGGAACACGTGGACACTTTCAAGTACTTAGGATGAGTGTTCTCTCATGGTGATAGTAGGGTAGGGGGCCCATATTTTGTCCCCTTAGCAGATTTATACGTGCAGAAATTCAGGAATATTATGGACAAGGCTAGAAATTGGTATATGTAAGTTATTATTGAATATATTCTCCACTTACGGGCAAGTTACAATGAAACTGTTATAACGTAAGGTAGTCAATATTTGACCTAAACACTACAAAAACTAAACCACCAAAAATGTGTTCGTAATTTCGTCCCCCACCAAATTTATAAAAGGTACAATTAATTGTAATATATTTTTCCTTTCTACCCTTACCAAACACTTTCCCTACAATGAATTACTTGAAGGCCATTTATGAAAAATATTTTCTTGGTATTCATTTTAACATAGCCTTTCAGCGTTGCTCGAGGGATCTTAAACGCTCTAATTACACGCTTTCAACCCAATTATCCTGTCCCTGAGTGCCTTAATAGCCTTTTTATAGCCTTCTTATCCCACGGCTTGCGTTTTCCCATCCGAAAATAATAAACATAAATAAAATCAAAATGAAGTGGGACGAAATTACGAACATTCCCTAATTTTTTATGATAGACGCTACAGTAACTCACGCCAACCACCTCACTGTAGCGATTACACACCAGAAACTATACCATACGAGTGAAATGCAGTCCAGTATTTCACACACCTATCAGTTCTCACTCTACGAATAACAGGCTCTTAATTTGAATACTGCACTGGTTACGTGCCAGATGCGACCGTGCCGGATGCGACCCGGCCATTATCGTGCCAATAGCGACCGAGTTGATAAGCATCGTGCCGCATGCGACCCATCAATCACTTACAATTGATCTGCATTAAGGGCTGTCACCAAGTGGCAGATTGCTTATAAGTAGCTAACTTGGTATTTTCTAAAATAAAGGTCTGACATGGTGGTTAGCAGGTTCGAGTGCCGTTGGTCGAAAGAAAAATAGAATAATGTTGCTGGCTTTACGTCCCAGTAACTACATTTATGGTTTAAGGAGACGCCGAGGTGCCGGATTTAGTCCCACAGGATTTCATTTTACGTGCCCGTAAATTCACCGACACAAAGCTGGCGTATTTGAGCACGTTCAAATACCACCGGATTGAGCCAGGATCTAACCTGCCAAGTAGGAGTCGGAAGAACAGCATCTCAATCGTCTGAGCCGTCTGAGCCACTTAGCCTGGTTGAAAAAAAACACCATCAGAATGTTGGCCGGCAGGGTAGGAGAATTGGTGGTAGACAGTTACTAATCACTAGATTGCATGCCAAAAGCCTGGATTAAAATCCAAACCTTTTCGCAGTGTTCAAATGGAGTGAGGGGATATGATGCTGTTGATGGTGATTCGGCCGTCGGATGGCATTGAGCAACCCCTTGGTATTATTCGAGAGGAGCAGGCTACGTGCCGAAACCGGGTTTCATCTCTCCCTACTTCATTATCATAATCCCACATCCAGACGCGCAGGCCGCGCACGGGCGTCAGGTAGAGAGACCTGAACCAGGCAAGCCGAACACGTCCTTGGACACTCCTGGTACTAACAGGACACGATAAGTAAGTAGGCCTAAGTCGTAAATAATTTCAGAGAATTAGGATCCTTTTTGCTAGCGGCATTACGTCGCACCGACACAGACATGTCTTAAGGCGACGATGGGAGAGGAAAGGGCTAGGAGTGGGAAGGAAGCGGCCCTGGTCATAATTAAAGTACAGCCCCAGCATTTGCCTGGTGTGAAAATGGGAAACCACGGAAAACCATCTTCAGGGCTGCCGACAGTGGGATTCGAACCCAATATCTCCCGGATGCAAGCTCAGTGCCATGCGCCTCTAACCGCATGACCAACTCGCCCGGTGGGAAAAGACGTAAACGTGTTGTAAAACGAATTTCCCCCAGAAGTGTTTTGTAAAGTAGGGGCAGTAGCTGCTTATAGGACTTATTGAAATGGCATTGCACTTCGTTTAGCTTACCTTACCTTGGGTGATGACACAACATATCAAATGACAATTTGCTTGTCAACGCCAGTCGCATCCGGCACGGTTACAGATTATGCGGTCGCTAGTGGCACGGGTCGCATGCGGCACGGTCGCATCTGGCACGCCACCGCTGCACTAACTCAGCTCAGCGTAAAATATGAATCCTCGTTGTACACGGAAACTAAACGTGGTGCACACATCCAAGTTTCACAACAAGACAACGCGATGAGGCTACGCGTGTGTGCGCTGCTAAACATTAGGTACGAACAGTGCGAACTGGAAATCCCTAGGGGGACGAAATTAGGTGCGGGGATGGAATTTGGTCCCCTACCTTATACTAAGAGAAATCAAATTAAGGTCTCGCAGTTGCGATCAACGATATTCTGTTAGAGCACTCACACGAATTTATCACCAGGATGCTTTCTTATCGTCTTTGTTGTGCGGAGTGAATGCGGGGTGGACTTAAGATATCTTATTCATAAGTCGTAAGTGAGAGACACGGAAGTAACAGGTGCAAACCGGTGGGAAAAATAACAGGAGAGCACTCGGACTGAGGAAATAAAGACAAATTCGGGAATGATCTCGATTAATGAAAATGTGAATATGAATTGGCTTCAAGACGAGTGGAGGAGGATAGTTTACCTAGGAGAATAGTGGACGCGGTTGTGTAAGGTAAGAGTAGCAAAGAGAAACCAAACCATTTACCTTCCACCTCCATTACTTTCCTATCCTAATTTAAAGTTAAAGAAAACTATCATAAGCAAACAAAACAAGATGAAAACAAACATATAAAATAAAGGTAATAGAATGAAGTCAGGGATTATCAGATAAGAGAGTGATATTTTCAAGGAATATGTTGGAAATTACTTCTTGCATATCAAGGTAATAATCAGTGATAAAAAAGAAAGGAGGATATGAACTACAGACTAGCCTATTCGAAGAAATGTAATCTAGAGGAGAAAACTTACCTGATCTCGTACTAGGTATGCGGATTATAAATACATTTCTGAAGACGTTTCTGCGGAACATGTCGTGGCACATGAACGGTACCTGATGTAGAAGGAAAGATATACACTGACTGACAGAGCAAAGGCAACACCAAGAAGGAGTGGTTCGAAAGGGATGAAAGTTGGGGAAAAAACAGAGACGGCACGGACGAATAATTGATGTTTATTTCAAACCGATATGCAGGTTACACAATGCGCACGGCATCGACTCAGTAGGATGTAGGACTACCGCGAGCGGCGATGCACGCAGAAACACGTCGAGGTACAGAGTCAATAAGAGTGCGGATGGTGTCCTGAGGGATGGTTCTCCATTCTCTGTCAACCATTTGCCACAGTTGGTCGTCCGTACGAGGCTGGGGCAGAGTTTGCATACGGCGTCCAATGAGATCCCACACGTGTTCGATTGGTGAGAGATCCGGAGAGTACGCTGGCCACGGAAGCATCTGTACACCTCGCAGAGCCTGTTGGGAGATGCGAGCAGTGTGTGGGCGGGCATTATCCTGCTGAAACAGAGCATTGGGCAGCCCCTGAAGGTACGGGAGTGCCACCGGCCGCAGCACATGCTGCACGTAGCGGTGGGCATTTAACGTGCCTTGAATACGCACTAGAGGTGACGTGGAATCATACGCAATAGCGCCCCAAACCATGATGCCGCGTTGTCTAGCGGTAGGGCGCTTCACAGTTACTGCCGGATTTGACCTTTCTCCACGCCGACGCCACACTCGTCTGCGGTGACTATCACTGACAGAACAGAAGCGTGACTCATCGGAGAACACGACGTTCCACCATTCCCTCATCCAAGTCGCTCTAGCCCGGCACCATGCCAGGCGTGCACGTCTATGCTGTGGAGTCAATGGTAGTCTTCTGAGTGGACGCCGGGAGTGCATGCCTCCTTCAACCAATCGACGGGAAATTGTTCTGGTCGATATTGGAACAGCCAGGGTGTCTTGCACATGTTGAAGAATGGCGGTTGACGTGGCGTGCGGGGCTGCCACCGCTTGGCGGCGGATGCGCCGATCCTCGCGTGCTGACGTCACTCGGGCTGCGCCTGGACCCCTCGCACGTGCCACATGTCCCTGCGCCAACCATCTGCGCCACAGGCGCTGCACCGTGGACACATCCCTATGGGTATCGGCTGCGATTTGACGAAGCGACCAACCTGCCCTTCTCAGCCCGATCACCATACCCCTCGTAAAGTCGTCTGTCTGCTGGAAATGCCTCCGTTGACGGCGGCCTGGCATTCTTAGCTATACACGTGTCCTGTGGCACACGACAACATGTTCTACAATGACTGTCGGCTGAGAAATCACGGTACGAAGTGGGCCATTCGCCAACGCCGTGTCCCATTTATCGTTCGCTACGTGCGCAGCACAACGGCGCATTTCACATCATGAGCATACCTCAGTGACGTCAGTCTACCCTGCAATTGGCATAAAGTTCTGACCACTCCTTCTTGGTGTTGCATTTGCTCTGTCAGTCAGTGTATTTCAGAAATATGGTGCTACTAGAATGGATCATCGGATCATAAGCTAACAGGAACTGCATCAAGATGATGAGAAGAGAACAATCGAGTGGAGTTTGCCGTGCAGTTAGGATCGCGGGGGGTGGTGGGTTCAAATCCTACCGACGGCAGACCTGAAGATGGTTTCCCGTTGATTCCCATTTTCACACCAGACAAATGCTGGGGCTGTAACTTTAAGGCCACGGTCGTTACCTTCCCAACTAGCCCTTTCTCATCGTTGGGTCACCGAAAACCTTCAATGTGCGACGTTAAACCACTAGGAAGAAAAGAGCGATTTGGCAACTGCTAACCGCAAATAAACACTGATTAATTAATTGATAGAACAAATCTTGAGACCCTCATGGCTCAATTAGTTAATTTTAAGGGGACAGGTGGTCGGAATAATCTGTTGTATTAACTGTCTAAGCAGTATCGGTTAACGTACGCGTACGAAGTATGAATTATTGAGTTTGAGTCCCAAGTGCAGTTATATTTACAGTTAGACAAAGACTAATTTAGTAGAAGCTATCCTATGGAGCTATTAATAACTTCTTATTGATTCAGGTAATATATTCTGGTGCTGTACGCTTTGAGCTGAAATTGGTTGTTTGAAAACTGAGCTGTGGTAAATTATGTTTTTACAGGTTGGTTTAGGAAATGGGGGGGTTTAAATAGAATCACGTAAAATATTGAATAATAGTAAACTATAATTAATTTTGTAAGCGTCAGAAATACCCTGGGATGAGTTTCTTAAGAAATTAAACAACAATTTTATTACGAAATTTTAAAGTATTTTGTAGAATGAAAATCTTAAAATACCTGTTGTTAGGTTTAAATAGAATCACGTAAAATATTGAATAATAGTAAACTATAATTAATTTTGTAAGCGTCAGAAATACCCTGGGATGAGTTTCTTAAGAAATTAAACAACAATTTTATTACGAAATTTTAAAGTATTTTGTAGAATGGAAATCTTAAAATACCTGTTGTTAGGATTCCGACTCCCCTTAATTGAGAATGTAAAGAAAAATGGCTATAAACAAACATCTATTAATTCCCTAATACTTGCTCTTTTTCTTGTCTTTATTTTTCTACCGCTTTTTCGCACATCTGAGGGGTCGCGAGTGCTAACTGTGTAGCAATTGTGGATTTGGCCCTGTATTACGGCCGGATGCCCTTCCTGACGCCAACCCTGTATGGAGGGATGCAATTACTATTGCGTGCTTCTGTGGTGGTTGGTAGTGTAGTGTGTTGTGTGAGTATGAAGAGGAAAGTGTTGACACAAACACAAACCCCAGGACGCGGGCCAGAAGAATTAATCAGAGGCTATTAAAATCCCCGACCCAGCCTGGAATCGAACCGGGGACCCTCTGAACCGAAGGCCTCAACGCTGACCATTCAGTCATTCAGTCGGACTAAGACTTGCTTTTTAACTTTTATTTCAGCATTTTACTTCTTAATAATTTTATCTATAACTGTACCATTCTGACACGCTGTATGTTGTGAGCTTATTCCTGTCTACCAGATTTTAACCTTTATGAGCAGGTCAATCTCTGACATAAGTAATTCTACCTAACAGTAAACCTGATCTCCGAGCTGTCGAACTAAAAGTGTTGTCGTAACTTAGAAAGTTGTCGTGTCGATAAAGGAGACATTCAATGTTTGCGCCGTCCTTGTTCTAATATGTATGATGGCTCCATTGTCGTCAGGAGAGAATAACGCTGTGCTGATGACAGCCTGACAAACAAAAAGTAGAATACGTATTTTGTCCCACAGTTTCTATCCACGTCAGACCGTGATTGATCTCTAGTTGAGCAAACACTGCGAGGTCTTTTGTATTATCGGCATTGAAATGATAAATATAAGGAATATTGAAAAGAGAGGAATTGGGTTCATTAATGCATTCAGCTTTGCAGCCGTACAACTGTTTGTCAGACACAGGATCATTTTATTGTTTCTGAGCATATATAGCACTTCACAAGTTTCTGTTTGGTAATGAATGAATAAAAAGTAGTACAAATTCTCTCTTTAAAAAAATTCAATTTCATTTCAGTCGTTCGAGGCATTTTACTTGTCAGCTCCGTCTTCTTGCCGCGAGTGTGAGAATGGTTTGATATCCTATATTAATGCGATGACTGCTGTAGTTTTTATTTAATCATTTATCTCTGGTATGACTTTTGTTGCCGGAAGTGTCCGAGGTCATGTTCGACTCGCCTGGTGAACGTCTTCCATTTGACACCCATGGGTGATCCCCGCGTCTGAACGTGGGATGATGATGAAGATGAAGTACTGAGAGGGTTAAACCTGGTGTCGACACAGGGTCTGCTTCTGTTGAGTAACACCAAGGCTTAACGTCTCCATCTGACGGACGAATCACCAGCGTCATATGCCCTCACTCCATATGCACACTGCGGAGAGGTTTGGAACTGAATTCAGATTTTGACACGCAATCACGTAATTAGAAATTGTATGCCACCACCTCGCTTACCCTGCCGGCCAATATTCTGACGGTGACATTTTTCCCACCAACGGGACTCAACAGGCTAACCACGGTGTCAGACCGTATAGACTTGATGCCTTAATGATCATAGCCACCAGGCGGTTATTTATATACATAATAGCTGTTTTGAACCTGTCGTTGGCTGGTTAGTTTTCGTAATTCCAGCAGTGATGCCATCTGTCGGAAATGAGAGATAGCAGATGAGACACAGCATACCTCAACCATAGCGTATCGAAGAGGAAGTGCGACATCACTCCGTTCGCGGGAGGCCTAAGATTCACCGCCATCTAGCACCACGCGTGACGTCACGCAAAGCCGAACATAGCCGACTCCGCTCCGACCCCAAACAGTATCTTACTCCAGCATACGATAGTGGCCAGCGGCTGCGCGTTTAATGGGACTCGTATTAATCGCTATGTCGAACGAAACATGTTCCTTTATTTAAGACACCTCATGATTGTTTTATAATTCAATGAGTAATATAATGTATTGAGTAGGTGGTTGTGATTAAAAGGATTTTATAATTTTAATATATTGTCCTCAATACGGTTCCATTATGAGATTAATTACATGTAACTCGTATTAATGTCATAATTTAAGAAAATACTGAAATATACACTTTCTGTAGTACGCATTTTATACATGAGATCATCCCCAGTAGTAATAATTATTGAAAATAACTGGAGGTATATTTTAAAACTTGAAGTTTTTTCAGAAATATAAATACAAAGTACGCCTACACAATACATTTTATATTAAATATCACTTTGTCAGAAACATAATGCCGAACTTCAGCGGGATAGGAATATACCATAAAATAATTGTATTCAGAACTGTTCTGTTAGATTTTTGTCTTCAGACAGAATCCTTGGAAAACTCTCTGTAAATAAAGAATATTTACTGTTATAAAAGGAATATTTTCATGACGGCAAACGATGTGTTTAAAATTCAGTGTAACTTTAATATTAAAGTAAAACGAAGATTCGATTAGTTACCAGTTCTCAATAAATAATAAAATTATACAAAGAAAATATACACAGTTTTTATTCGTGAATACTAGTTATCTCCCTAGAAATTATGTCTTTAGTTAATCTCCGTTTCAACCCAAACCTCGTAATTATCTCTATTTCTGTTTATATCTCCATGACAGTGAGAAGGTGGTGGTGATTATTGTTTTAAGAGAAAATACAACTGGGCAACCATCAACGCTTAACACTGATCACAGGAAGAAGTCTGACACTTCGACAAATGAAGGTATCGGCCAAAGAAAGACAAGGATCACAAAGGGTGTGAAAATGAAAGACTTTGTAGCATTCGCAGATCTAATACCACCGGGGTCGGAACTGAACAATAGTTGACCAAGAGAGGTTGGACAGGACTGATGAAAGTGTGGAGCCTGGCACTACTAAGTGGAAGCAATGCCAGGACTCAGCTAAGGACCTCGTGGTCACCAACCCACGCTCCCAAGCTGAAAGCCCCTGGGACCCCTTTTAGCCGCCTCTTTCGGCAAGCAGGGGATACCGTGGATATTATATTCTACAGACCCCGCAACCACAGAGGGCTCCATGAAAGCCGTTACATATTACCAACAATAAGCCTATACAGTACTTCAATGAAACTTTAATATTAAAGATTTCTAAATTGGATACTAATTCTGAATTTGGCCGATGACCTAGCTGTTAGGCCCCTTTAAACAACAAACAAAAAACAAACAATTCTGAATTTTTAAAAATAATGTACATAGCTATAACAGATGCAATAGGAAAGCAATAGTGCCATGGGATTTTCCAATTCTTCTTCCGTTTGTCCCACATCCTTGTGAAGTCGGGTGCCAACTGTGCAGCACATGTGACTGGAGCCTGCTTTACGATCGGATGCCCTTCTTAACGCCAAATATATGTGGAGGGATGTATTCAGTATTACGAGTACCGAGTTAATTGGCCATGCGGTTAGGACCACGCAGCTGTTAGCTTGCATGCGGCAGATGGTGGGTTTGAATCCCAAAAATGCGTTAATGCGACGTTAAACCATTAGCAAAAAAAGAAAACATCCCGTCCCCGAGTTAAATTAACTAGACGCAGTTATAAAGCTACCCGGCCGGGAATCGAACCTATGACGCTCTGAATTGGAGGTCTTGATGCTGGCCAGAAGCTACGGAGCTAATAGCAGCGTAGGATAATATCTGTTAAATAAACATTTTTATTTGTTATAACTTAGCTATGCATATTATTTTTAAACATCAGAATTAGTAGCCAATCTAGAAATTCTTTAATATTAAAGTTTAACTGAGGTACTGTGTAGGCTTTTTGTTCGTAATATATAACGGCTTTCATGGAGCACTTTGATGTTTTTTTACAACTTGCTTTACGTCACACCGACATAGATAGGTCTTATGGCGACAATGGGAGGGAAGCGGCCGTGGCCTTAATTAAGGTACAGTCCCAGCATTAGTCTGGTTGGAAAATGGGAAACCACGGAAAACCATCTTCAGGGCTGCCGACAGTGGGGTTCGAACCCACTATCTCCCGGATGCAGGCTCACAGCTGCGCGCCTCTAACCGCACGGCCAACTCGCTCGGTACCCTCTGAGGTTGCAGGGTCTGTAGAATATATCCACGGTATCCCCTGCTTGTCGTAAGAGGCTGCTAAACGGGGTCCCCGGGGCTTTCAATTTGGGAGCGTGGGTTGGTCCTTAGCTGAGTCCTGGCATCGCTTCCACTAGTTGTGCCAGGCTCCACACTTTCATCAGTCCTATCCATCCTCTCTTGGTCAACTCTTGTTAATTTCCGACCCCGGCAGATTCATTCATTTGTCGAAGTGTCGGACCTCTTCCTGTTACCAATTTATTAAGCGTTGATGGATGCCCAGTTGTAATTTCTCTTAAAACAATAATCACCACCACCACCTTTTCACTGTCATGGAGATATAAACAGAAACAGAGATAATTACGAGGTTTGCGTTGAAACGGAGATTAACTAAAGACATCATTTTTAGGGAGATAACTAGCTACTCATGAATAAAATTGTGTATATTATCTTTGTACAGTTGTATTATTTATTGAGAACTGGTATCTAAACGAATAAGCAGCATTATGTTTCTGACAGAAATGATATTTAATATCAAATTTATTGTGTACTTTGTATTTATATTTCTGGAAAGGAAAAGAACTTCGAATTTTAAAATATACTTATAGTTACTTTTAATAATGACTACTGGAGAAGATCTCATGTCATCATGAGTACTACAGTGGAAGTGTATATTTCAGTATTTTCTGAAATTATTACATTAATGCGAGTCCCAGTGCGCGCGAACCCGCTGGCCCCTGTCGGGTGCTACAGTAAGAGACTGTTCCGGGTCGGAGCGGAGTCGGCTATGTTCGGCTTTGCGTGACGTCACACGTGGTGCTAGATGGCGGTGAATCTTAGGCCTCCCCTCCGTTCGCCCGTAAGAGAGCTCAAGAGGTTGGTGGGATACCCGCCTGGTGGCAGCACAGGCGATTGTAATGTCAACAGAGACCCTTGGCCATTAGCCCGCGTTATATTCGCCTTCAGTTGTAGGTAGTCATTTTTATTGCTCATTATTGTCGTTGTCAGAGATGTTTCGACAGTTTGCATTATTAGTGTATTCACGATTGAGTGGTGTGAGAAGTGTTATGTTTTAAATACCTCGGCCTTTGTCACTATTTGTGCTATAAGGCAACGTATATCAGTGCGGGAGGAAATTACCACATCATGCCCTCGTGTTTTGTACCCGGCTGCAGATCTGGATATGGCCGATCGTCTTCAGGTAGGCATTTCTTTAGGCCCCCTAAAGAGAGTGGTGTTTCACTGAAATGGGAGAAGGCTATCCATAGAAAAGACCGAAAATTAACACATAACTGTTTTGTGTGTGACATTCATTTTTGCGATTACTTTCTAGTAAAAGTAGACTCGTTTACGGTAAATGGTGAAAGAGTAGAGATACCAAGACAGCACTGGAAATTAAAACCAGAAGCATTTCCTCACATATTTCTAATCTACCCAAGTATATTTCCATGGCAGTTAAGAAACGCAACTCCCCCACGAATAGGCAATCCACACGAAGAGATTTCTCTAATAAAACCCATCAACCGATCGTAAATATCAGTGATAGTGATCAATCTGTATGCTCATCAGTTGAAGATAGCTCTAAAGTTGCAGCGTTACGAAAACAATTGGAGATTGAAGAATCGGAAACGTAACTTCATTAGAACGCAGAATCAACTCAATGTCGCTAAAGCTAAGATACATTTGCTTGAAAAAGACATTTCTGATATGAAATCAAAGATAAATTTCACTCAGTCAAAACAGTTCGGTTCTCACAGCAAAATATAGGAAATTATAGTCGATACAATGTTAAAGAAATGTCAAGCGAAAAGTAAAAAAGGAATGAGATATAGAGATGGATTTCTTCCTGATGCACTTATTTTAAATATAAAGTCTCCGAAGGGTTATCGGCACTGTTTAAATCATAATTTGCTGCCTTTGCCTTCTGAATCCCACTTGAGAAATTTGGTGAAATGTTCGTACGCCATAAATGAGCATGCTACCGCTGCTATAGCATATTTTTCACCGGAAAGGAGGAACATGAACGCTTAGGCATGTCGATATTTGACGAGGTAAAGTTACGAGAAGAAATTAGCCTTAACTCGAAATCGTTACAAGTGAATGGTTTTGTTGATTAGCGGAAATTTACTGAAGATAAAAGCAAGGGTCAGTTGGCAAATCATGCTCTAGTTTTTATGTTTGTTCCTTTTCTATATAACTGGTTACAACTCATGGCGATATATGCTAGCCGAAACGCCACCCCTGGTGATATAATTCCAAACTTTCTCATTCAAGTCATCATACAATTAGAGCAAGTAGGTGTCCGAATCATTGGTTTCACATCGCATGGTAGCCAGTCGAATAAAAAGTTGTGGAAATGTTTAGGTATATCTGGTAACATAAATAATCTGAAGTGTTATATTTCCAATCCAGCTGACTCCAACAGAAAAGTATTGGCATTTTCGGACGCGCCACATATAATGTGTAAGAAATCATTTTCATGACAAAGGACGGGATAATTATAATGGAAATATTGTTGATTATTCATTCCACAGGAAAGTTTACGAATGTGACTCGTTTCCTGAATTTTTCGGATTGAAAGTTTGCTACAAACTGACCTCTGCACACTTGGGTCCTATTCGTTTCAGCGAATGAATGTAAGACTGGAATTCTTTCGGCATAGCATTCTGTCGGGGTATTAAAACACAGGGTTCAGAAGACAGTAAACAAACGGAAATTTTCACAAGCGATTTAAGCTCTCTGATTGACGCATTAAATTCGGCTATTCCCACTCACGCACTGTATAAAGGATCACAGGAACATGAAACTTTAATTAAATGGCAGAATGTTCTCAGAGATACTCAAAATTCATTCGCTTCACAAAGGACACTGGAGTCTTTCAGTGTTACCGTGGAAAGTACCTTAGTAGTGTCTAAATAAATGTTTGTGGGAACACAATTATAACTACGTTTTGACAGGAAAATTTAATCAAGATCCCCTAGAACGTCCTTACGGTATCCTGTGATCACTAAGTTGTGGTGGTCATCCATCCACTATTGAATTTCTACATTTACACACGTTGCAGTCGATTTACGTACCGACTAAACTTGCCTTATCGTCTGGCGGAAACTGTGAGTACAGAGCTGAATCCCCATTGACGTCTCTTGTTAATCAAATGCGTATTCTTGCAAGAGAAATTGAAAGTAAAAATCGTTCAGTGAAGACACAAGCTGTAGATGAAATCAGGGAAAAAATTGTGAACATCGAAAATGACATTCAAATACCAGACTGGGAAAACAGTTTACCTGAGTTAAGTGGGCGGAATTGTAGCAAATAGTACTTAGTGTATCTTTTAGCCGGATACATAGCGCGGAATATTTCAAAAGTGATTCAGTGTGATTTATGTTGTCCTTTCCTTTCCGGCAAACCGACTGATAATGTGCCTGCTTCCCTAACACTAATGAATGTTTATGGCTAAATGCAAAGCGCCACAGATCTCACGTATGCGTCGGAAAGTGTTTATAACGTGTTGTTGCGAGTGGAAAATATTGTTGCGGAAAAACTATCGTGTATGGTTAGTTTATGGGGTGATACGTTCTTCGAGTGCTTCGGTGAATTAGATATTGTTACAGTGCTGTCATCGCAGTTGGGGTGCTCTGAAGATCATGTGCTATGTTTGCTACCAAAATTCGTATTTCACTACTTGAAATGTCGATTCTTCGGCACGAAGGAGATAAGAAGGGAGCTGGTTACTTCGAAGGCAGCGAAATCATCCAGGAAATATTCCAAAGTGTCCAGCAGATGAAATCATTTTCAAACGTAAGTTGCATGCTTGAGTTTCTTAGTAGATATTCTGTTATCCTCGCGCTCAGTTATCACTGTGGATGTCAGTGCCATCTGTGCGGCGGTTCACGGTAACTCGTGAAGATGTCGCATTTCCTCTTCAATACGCTGTGCCTCGACTAACAAACAACAGTCACTCTGTGTAAAGTGATGTTGATAAGGGTGTGTGGGCGTTGTAGGCCATCATATTTAGTTTTTCCCCTAACTTTGAGATATTAGGGCTATCGAGCTTTCAAACATCCACTAACATTCTCAGCTCGATAGCCGTCATTATACTCCTGGTCGATAGCGACTAATCATCACACGATTTTGCAGGTGATAAAATACTAGCGTTTACCCGCTGCTTTGCATGACTGAATTCTTTTCAGTTTGATATGGATTTCAGCCAGTAGTAACCCACACCTGCTTTTCCATGAGACAACAGCAGTGCATCAGCGCTCCATGTGAACAGTGTATTAAGCTTGTCAGTATGAGTGACACGTACGAAAGTCCCTCGGCCAGACTCAAAGGAATTCAAGGAAGACTGGAAATTACAGTATCGGGTTACCTTCCACCTTCTCTCACTCTTTACCTTCATCACGGGGCAAGTAAAGTTTGAACCTCAGTCGAGTTGCCGGTTATCCCCTTTGCCGTAAATAGTCAAGTGGATGATACAATAGCCGTCTGACCCACAGAGATCGGTCAGTGATATCATAGTCTCAGGTAGTCTGCGATAAGCTTCAGTACAGCGTACAAAGAGATTGCTTCTTACTGTATGCAGCGGTAGTTGATCGTTTTTTTAATTAGTTAAACAGTGTATTTACGTGTGGTGTAGATTTTAAAGTGCAATTCGCACCAACAGTTTGGAAATTCATGAGGCTGAATTGCAGGGAGTGGACCGCAACGTCATCACACGCTACAACGCTTGTCTACAGCCTGGGGTAGAGTATTTTGCTGTAGTGTGGTAAGTTTTATTGTTTTCCTGTCTGATTACATGTTCATCGAAGTTGGTGGGATTTCAACGGGTCTACGGGAACGGTGCGACAGTGACTGCACACTCGCCCTGTACAAGGTATTGTTGATCCTTCCGTCTCGCCCACTTCCTATCCCGCATGGAAGCACGTGTGATTTCTTAAACACTTCCTAAAGCGATACTGTTGATCGCAAATACACATTATAGCATATTATTATTGATGTTATTAAATTACGTTACTTACTGTGTATTTCCTTTTCAGAAAATATTGGTAAATGTATTTTACATACATATTGTCTTCTTCGGGCTGGACGTATAAAGTCCCTTTGTCGTATTCTCGACATGCCTTTTTAATGCGAGAGAAACAGAAACTTTTTGAGAGTTACGAATGATATTTCGGTTTTCATCAGATAAAGAATGCGCCAAAGCACAGAAATGCGTTTTGTTCATGGAAAACTGTTTATAGTTTACACAAAAGTTTTCTGGTAAATTGAAGTACACTTGGTAGGCTCCAGTTTTCGATAGAACTGGCCGTTCAGCAAGTGTGTTAACTTTTAAGGATCACAGGTGCACATTTCCCTTTGATTAGCTGTACATTGTCATTTGCTGTATGGTCCGCTTTTGAGACAGCGTGATAGTAAAATCTATACACACTGATTCTCATAGGCCTACGAATTTTGTTTTATGCTGCCCAATAAATATGTATTATTACTGGTCCTATACATAAATACCACATAACAAAAGTTAGGGTGAACACAGTTACCGATCATTTCTATTTCATGTAGTTTTACCGTACCGGCTACGATAACAGAGATATTCGTGAATTTATACTGTTGTTGCTTAATTCATATCAACACCCATCATCGCTAACATGGAAATCGAAATATTGTTCAATCGATGGAGATAGTGGTGGGTTTTGCTGTGATTGTCTTATTTTTTTATTTTTTTTAATTTTGCTATTGGCTTTACGTCGCACCGACACAGATATGTCTTATGGCGACGATGGGACAGGAAAGGGCTAGGACTGGGAAGGGAGCGGCCGTGGCCTTAATTAAGGTACAGCCCCAGCATTTGCCTGGTGTGAAAATGGGGAAACCACGGAAAACCATCTTCAGGGCTGGCGACAGTGGGGTTCGAACCTACTATCTCCCGAATACTGGATACTGGCCGCATTTAAGCGACTGCAGCTATCGAGCTCGGTTGTCTTATTGTATTGAGGTGAAAAAAACCGTGTGCTCACTAGCCTATATTGACGAGAAAAATGTTGAAGACGACTTTCGAAATGAGAAAACAATCGTAGTATCACAGAGCCGGAAGAAAACTAAATGTGAAGGCTTACAATATCGAAAGCCTATACAATCGATCAACATTAAAATTACAATGACTATTGTTTGATGTGATGTGCTTTGTCTCATCTGCTGTCACTCATCTCCGATGGATGACGTTATTGCTGCGTGGAACGTAAGGTAAGGGAGTTACCCGAGTAGAACAGCCTGCCTGAATAGTGACGGGAAGTAGCTGGTGAGTTAGATAACTTTTATTTTAACATACCATTTCCCTCGTTAATACATCTCCTAGTACAAGACACACTGGTTCGTCACAGTATTCCAGCTTTCGATCGCTACTTTCTTAGAACCCCAGTTGAGTATTCTTCGTGAAACGTGAGAAATTGTGCCGTTCTTCTTTCGATCGAGAATTTCATTTGAAAGCATTGCTTTTAATCGTGGCATTCCAATAAGTCAATATTGTATTCTGATAAGAGCACTGACGTCCTTATTACGACCTAGGTCGAGTTCAGTTTAAAATTTGCCTGTATCTGTTAGAGCAGGGCCTCTCAGGGTGCATGCGCGTGGTGCATGCACTGTGCACGGTGCAAAAGACGACTTGGCTTGGTTGACCAGAGTGCAGACCCCCCACTCCTCGATTTGGAGCAATAGCGCTTACTCTCTCTTTCCTCACGCCTCTCTCGCTCGCTCCGCCTGTCTCCCTCTGCCCCACTTGCGCCGTAGCGCTCCATATCCGGGCTGAGTTGAGCCGAGTATAGCCGAGTAGAGCCGAGCTTAGCCGAGTAGCCAAGAGACGAAGCGTTGATCCGAGCTATACCGAGCGGCACGATGCACAGTGCACGGAGCTCTTGCGCCTCGCTCTGCACGCGTGAGATTTTGGGCGTTTGAGAGGCCCTGTGTTAGAGTATCAATGTACAATAAGGTCGAGTAGGATCTTAGGTATAAGCCATTCAAAACATTCAGTAGGAGGTCAATTCCAACCCTTTCCTATATCGTAGTCGCCATAAGACCTATCTGCGTCGATGCGACGTAAAGCAAGTAATAATAACAATACAAATTCATTATTAGCGGCGATGCTGTAAGGACGTTGTAAACGTCTGTGGAAAGACTTGAGGCCATTATAAAAGGAACTGAAATGAACTCATACTGACAATGCAGGAAAATAAATGCCTTCTTTTGGTGCCACATCCAAGACAGGCTGCTGGTTATTATCTAGTCGAAATTCTCTTTCACAACTGTTTTGAACAATTTTACTGAAGGTGTTCTTCTCCAGTTTCTCTGCCAGGGGATATATTTTTACTTGAAGGTATTTCACTGCATAATGAGTACAAATATTTCGACTTTCACTTCATGAAAAGATCACAGTGGTTAGAAATTGTACCACACAAGTTAAATGCCGTATAGGTGTAATCATAGCAGCTTTCGTATAAAAGAGAAAATTGCTCTGTACTAGTACTAGTAATGATATAGATGTTGATTCTCATATGGAATCTGAAATATTTGTTCCGAATGAGTACATTTATAATACCAATATCTGATGGCCAAGCAGGCATCACTTTTTGGTAATGAGACAGTCTCTCATAGTGCATTGGCACTGCCGGTGGCTACAATTGGCCTACGCAGTGGCCTCCACGGTACGCACTACTAGCCATGCGTCTTGGTAGATGTGCTAGGTACCAACTGATGAGCCCAGCCTAGCTCACGGGGGCGAAACGCTGGCAACCAGGAATGAGCGGGAAAATTTATAATGTCCAATAACGGACATTTATATTGGTATTACTAGTACTAGTAATTAAAATAGTTTCCTTCGAGTGCAAATACAATGCGTGGTTGTATTTGTAGTTGAATTATATGACACAAAATAAAAATGCGAATGATAGCCGGGATGAATTTCAGATACGGTTCTACCGTAAAATGAGCTATACAACATGAAGAGAGAAAATAATTTTTCTCACTTGTTCATGAAAGAATAAACCGAACTGGTCCAATTCACAAGCAATTAAGAATCTGCACCTTGAATATTAAGGGTCACCTCCTCTTTAAAGCCAAATACACAAAAGAAAAAAACAAGAAAATGTATACGGAATTAGCCTACTTGTGCTTAAAAATCTGGAATATATCTTAACAATTTAAATACCATGTCTTTGTTCAGTAATGCGACTAAATCGATATCTTCGGTGCGTTCCTTTCCGAACGGAAAGTGTAGAGTCTTAATGCTTTAATTAATAACTGTAGGCCTATGGAATGTTAACATGGCGATGTGAGCAGGTATTTATTTTAGGACATAGTACGTTATAAATAATTTGGAATACATTATATAACCGAGCTCGATAACTGCAGTCGCTTAAGTGCGGCCAGTATCCAGTATTCGGGAGACAGTGGGTTCGAACCCCACTGTCGGCAGCCCTGAAGATGGTTTTCCGTGGTTTCCCATTTTCACACCAGGCAAATCCTGGGGCTGTACCTTAATTAAGGCCATGGCCGCTTTCTAACCACTCATAGCTCTGTCCTGTCCCATCGTCGCATAAGGCTTGTCTGTGCCGGTGCGACGTAAAGCAAATTGCAAAAAAAAAAGAAAGAAAAAAAAGAAAAAACAAACAAACATTATAAGTGGTCACTACCTTGCTTCTCACTGGTGATAATAATAATAATAATAATAATAATAATAATAATAATAATAATAATAATAATAATAATAATAATAGCCTATAATACCGGCAAAATAAAACAAAACCCCATGATTCAACATCCCCGAAGGGCCATGGACTACCAAGCGACCTTCGCTCTGCCCGAAGGCCTGCAGACTACGAGGTGTCATGTGATCAGGACGACGGATTCTCTCGGCCGTTGTTCTTGACTTTCCAGGTCAGGGCCGCTATCTCACCGTCAGATAGGTCCTGCATTGTAATGATGGTTAAACGTCCCTGACTTGGCCTGGAATCTAACCCGGAGCCTCCGGGTAAGAGGCAGGTACACTAACCTACACTGCGGGGCCGGATAATAATAATAATAATAATAATAATAATAATAATAATAATAATAATAATAATAATAATAGCAATAATTTTGCAGACATTTTGATTTGATGCCATTTCCCTCACCAATGTGTCGATTAGAACATACGTGCCGTTTTATTGCACCAGATTGGTAGGAAAACGGATCTCGGTTGGGGGAACTATGGCAGAATGGCAGCTCCTTAATTCTTAGAATAAGTATTGAATAAAATACATTCTACATGGTTGATATATCTGTGTAAATATTTAAAGGCCACATTTGTCTGTGTATAGTGCAAGGTAATATATCATTCTCTATAATGATGTCAGCAATGTCCATATACGGTCAGTGATCAAGAGTTCCCGAAAGTTATCCAGATAAACTATGTGGATGAATTTTGCACCTGGTGTAAGGCTACCGTATAGAGCAATCTATCAACGCCTCGTTGGCTGTGTCTTCTCATCCATCATAGGGATGTCCCCGACGCGCTCTTTGTCCTACATGAAAAAACTTAATTAATTATCTGAAGTGAAAACCCTTTTGGTATGGATGATATTGCAAAATTGATCTCAACAATATTTCAAAATCTCATTAATATAATCGCTAGATGCGAGTATTCCTTACTGACTGAGTATTGTCTGTCACCTGGTTCATATCGAGGAGGCTCTCAGATATTAATTGATTCGCCGGCGCGTTATGCTAATCTTCGTGGAGATTGATACTGGTGGAATAAAGAAGTCTGAGAGCCATTTCGTTACATATGGCAATCTATCCATCTATCTGTCTAAAACTTTCTTAATTTCAGCACATTTCCAATTTTCGGTTAATTTCTTCTTACCCCTGATGGGATGTATAACGATCAATTCCAAATTCAGTTTCACTTTCGTCTGTTTATTTACACGTTTGTGGAAGTATCAAGCCAAATGTACTGGAGTAATTGGCATTCAAGTTGGAATTTGAGTAGAAGGCAAACTGAAATATCACTAGGCCACTAATTTGTATTCTTAAACAGAGAGAGAGAAGGTACAGAGGGGCTCGTAAATGATTTTTACACACACTTTCACAGTAGTTTAATTTTTCAGAAGAGGTACATAGGGAATATTTTAAAATGTTGTTCGATTACTTTTCTCTAGGATGCACCATTACTGATATATGTATATGGAATATGTTTTGAGGTTTCTCACACTCAAAAGTGTAAATAATCATTTTAATGATATTGCTGTGCTGAGCATAGCTTTCTTCCCAGGTTTAAGAAAACCCCTTATTTCAAATCACTGATCACATACTGAAATCGTAGCTCAAATAATTACATTTACAATACACGCACTACTACAATAAACAAGTTAACACCGGTTTTCAGAAACACTTCGATGCACCCGAGTGCACAGTTTTGATAGCTTATAACAATTTCCCCAATTCCGAAATCTAATCAACTCTGACTGACTTCTTTGTTAAAGGAGGTGTGCTTTTGTCCCTTCTGCTGTCATTCATCTCTTCTACATGCCATTACTGCTGACTGTTCAAAAATTGACCCGACAGTGACGGGCGGAGTAGCTACAGTAGTGCGTTTGTTGATATTCGTTCCGATTATAAGAAATTTCTTTCTTTCTTTCTTTCTTTCTTGGTCCGTTTACCGTCCAGGGTTGGCTTTTCCCTCGGACTCAGCGAGGGATCCCACCTCTACCGCCGCAAGGGCAGTGTCCTGGAGCGTGAACTTTGGGGTTGGGATACAACTGGGGAGGAGGATCAGTACTTCACCCAGGTGTCCTCACCTGCTGTGCTGAAGAGGGGCTTTCTGGGGGCGAAGGGATGATTGGAAGGGAGAGACAAGGAAGAGGCAGAGAAGCTGCCATGGCCTCAAGTACGTACCATCCCGGCATTTGTCTGGAGGAGAATTGGGAAACCGCGAAAAACCACTTCGGGGATGGTTGAGGTGGGAATCGAACCTCCTCTACTCAGTTGACCTCCCGAGGGTGAGTGGACCCCGTTCCAGTCCCCGTACCACGTTTCAAATTTCGTGGCAGAGCCGAGAATCGAACCCGGGCCTGCGGGAGTGGCAGCTAATCACACTAACCACTACATCGTCAAAACTATTCACAGAAGTCGCAAATGCTTTAACAGAAAACTATAAGAAAGGGAAAAGATACTTGCAAGCCATTGCCAGTTTTGTCCGTCATAATGTGTACAATGAAGAGAAGTATGCTGAATGTCAGCATGGTGGCGTTCGGTACAGAGGGTCCCAGGTTCGATTTCCGGTCGTGTCGGGGATTTTCACGGCGTATGGCTAATTTATCTATTTCGGGACTGGGTGTTTGTGATCGCCTTAACACAGGCCATAAACCACCACAGAAATATGCAATAGTATATGCATCCCTCCTCACAGGTTTGGTGTCGGGAAGGTCTGTCGGCTGTGAAACTGGACTCATCGCTTAACTGGGATAACGACCAGAAAACAGGAATAACAGAATAATATTCCCCAAACTACTAGGTAGTATGATATTGAGTGTGGTTGCTGGTGAGTAGAAGTCGAAGTGTAGCGAAGTATAAAGGCAATGTAGTCTCAAAATTAAAATAGACGTGAATCAGTGAGGAACTTCCAGCATTCTATAAACTTAAAACTTGGTACTAGAGAACTCAATACCCCCAAAATCCCAACAAAAACTGAAAATTCATAACACTGCACGAGAAATGGTGCTCTGAGGCAAATCAGCATAAATATGCAAACGTAAACATATTCTTCTATACTTTTCAAAGGCGTAAGGTAGATGAGCTTAAGGAGAAAACATGTATATTGACAATTAAACGAATAAAAGAACACATAGCAAGGGAATAATTTATGTAGGAGTATATGTATCTTATAAATTTTATCCTTTAATTTGAAGAAAGCGTTGGATCTGATTCGCTTGTTTATGTGCAACATGCTCCAATCAATTCTTTTTTCCTTAAATCTCATTTCGATTTGCAGACTACTTGTTGTGCTGCTAATTTCGTAAAAATTCATACAATTTTCATTTATTTATTTATTTATTTATTTATTTATTTATTTATTTATTTATTTATTTATTTATTTATTTATTTACTAATTTATTTATTTGTCACACCTGGTGGCCATGATCGTTAAAGCGTGAAATCTATATTGTCTGACACCGTGGTGAGCCAGTTCGAGTCCCATGGGTCGAAAATATTTTCACCATCATAATGTTGGCTGGCAGGGTAGGAGTGATGACAATTTCTAATCGAAGAAGAATGGAGTACGCCCATCCCCTAGTTCCGGATTCCGGAATTATGGGAGAGAGTACTCTTTTATTGCAATTTGTTCAATTTGATACATGCTTAACAATTAACATTTTCCTCTTACATTTGTTTACTGTACTGAATAAAATTTGTTTTGTCCTACACGTTAGCATTGCTATCTTGTCTAGGACAACATGTATCTTACCTTAATTTATATATACACTTAAATTAACGAAAAAAAACCAAAAAACGGATCATTATCAAACAATGTAACTGCTCACCTTGCGGCAAACTAACAAAGGCACACATTTGTGCTTTACAGCAAAAGTAAATTAAATAAGTGTGAACACCCACTTTCCAGCGGATACTACATATTATGTGAAACCTTTTCAGGCAAGTCACAAAGCACCTTCACAGGCATTTAAATAACCTTTACAGGTATATCAATCTGTTCCTCTACATGCTTAAATGCCACCATGTACCTTACTATTACTATATTTGACGCACGTGCTTGTTTAACAGTAACAATACTTGTGGTTATTGCTAGTGTCTTTTCGTTTCCTTATGCTATATACTTCTTAAAATCTTATTAACTCATACATTTCTGCTATTTCCGAGATCTCTTGTTGTACAATCATCATATTATCTCTCTGCTGCGCTTGTAACTTTCATTGTCATCACACTTTACTCTACTCTGCACATGCAGAAGTGCTGAGTCAGCACTGGGCTTGAGATAGGTAAGCCTATCTCTTCCTCTCCCTACTCTACTATACTACAGCAGCCAAAACAAACTAATTAACCATCCCACAGCAAATAAAACAGGCTAACACACAGCAAACGACCTCATTGTAAGGAACTCATTACTGTTAGCATGTTGCTGAATTAAATCTGATACTTAGCAGTATACAACATCCAATATAAATGCACACTGAACAACTACAAGAGAAACATAGTCCTAAACTTATAACTATAGTATTTCCGAGATCTCTTGTTGTACAGTCATCATCGTGCTCATGTATATTACATTTACTATCATTTACCAGTGCTGTTATTACTTTCTGTTATTACTAATCTCATTTTAATTTCTTTCTTCCACATGTTTCTTAGAATACAGAAAAATTTAGCTAGTTTTCCTGGGGTGATCCATTCTCTATTTAACAGTTTGGTTATTGTATAAAATTCTTTCTCTCTTTCTACTTTTAATTTATATTCATCTCCAAGGTATTTAGTTCTCAGTGCCTCCGTTCCCTTACATGTTCTCAGTAAATGAGCTTCTCCCATTATGTCGTCACAAAATAAACACTGATTTACGTTATGGTTCTCACTTATTCCCTTATTTTTGTATAAACCCAAAAGCCACCACAACACACCTCTTAGTTCCCTATTTGTGATTCTATTTTTTCTTATTGACATATATTGGATAATGCCACAGAATTATACTAGTGTTCTTTTGGTTTCACATTCTGCTCTGATCGTCTGTTTCTCTATGTCCTTTACTCTAATCGTTAATACTTTAATGAAGCTGTTTTCTTTACCGTTCATCTCCTTATCCCAATATA